>NC_056744.1:687516213-687613713 GCF_019279795.1 Protopterus annectens | reverse complement strand
ATGAGGAGTCTCTGGGTCAGGAACCTATCCCTCCAGTATGTTTTGTTCATTGTGATGACAAGGTTTAGATCCCCGGAGCATGTGACTCTGAGGGATTGGGATTTCTTTAAGTGGAGCATGTCCAACAGCTCATGGTTTGACATGGCCTTGAATGTTAAGCAGAGATTGCCTCTGAGTAAACGATATGCCCCAGAGTATAGCTGGAGTTTTTTTAGATGGTCAGCATAGGGTATCTGCTTTAGGCCTGTGATTCTTTTAGTGAGGTATTTCTGTGGCCTTTCCAGCTGTTGGAGATGTTTTGTGAGGTACATACCAAATGGGGCATTGTACTCTATAATGGGTCTAATGAGGGATGAGTACAGTGGGACAATGACCTCCTTTTTTCTGGATGAAAAGTCCTTAGTGATGAGGTGTGCCACACAGAAAGATTTCCTGACTGTTGTGGTGATGTGGTTATCGAAGGTGAGACCACTGTCTACCTGTGCCCCTAAGTCTCTCATCACACCTTTGGTGTTTAGTATACTGCCACCTATGTGGTAATTCATGGGTACATGTTTTTTCCCAAAGGGGATAACTATACATTTCTTGGCATTAAGCTTGAGCCCATGGCTCTGGCACCAAGCATCTGTTTCTTTAAGGCTCTTTTGTAGAATAACCACATCATTTGGGGATTCAATAATGGCTCCTGGTTTGCAGTCATCTGCGAACTTTGTCAGCCAGAGTCCCTTAGTGTTGGCCTGTACTTCAGAGAAGTAGATGCCAAACAAGAGCAGTCCCAGGACTGAACCCTGAGGTACTCCACTTGTCACTTGTCTGGAGCTGGATTTGGAGTCGGCTACTTTTACAGTCTGAGTTCTGTCAGTAAGCCAGTTGGCAATCCATCGAGTGACGTAGGGATTTATGCCCAGCTTAGCAAGTTTATCTATGATTCCAGTGTGGAGGATGGTGTCGAAGGCCTTGGCGAGGTCCAGATAGGTGTGTGGATCACTTTACCCTTGTCTACAGCTCTGGAGACTGATTTGAAGAAGTCAATCAGTCTCTTGGGACACATTGTCGATGGGGACACCTTTCGTGACATTGACACTACAGACAGTGTTCTGACAACAGTTGAAAGTGTCAGTGTTGATAGCATGCAAGATGTATACATATTCTGGTGATGTACACATAGCCCCCAATTTGCAATTGTTTGCAGACGTTGTTAGTCACAGTTCAGTCATGTTGGGCTGGATGTCAGAGGCACACATAACATACAAGAGTGGACCCAGGACAAGGCTCTGTGTCACACCACTCCTGACTTTTTGCCAGGCTCACATGCAGTCCACTGCTTCCATACTGTGGGTTCCATCCATGATCTGGTTTGCAGACAACTTACTGACATAAGCAGTAGTGAACAGATGAGTGTGTTTGCCTATGCTTCCTGGGCGTGGGATTGTATCACTTGACTACAAGGGCTGCATATCATGTTGTGGACTCCATACTGTTACGAAGTTAATTCACATGACAAACAGTTGATAGGACTGCAGAATCTCCATGGCTAGTACAACAGTGCCCTGTACAGAGCACATGTGGTACTGTAATGGGTGGACCACACAAAAGTGTAGCAAAACCCACCTGCCAATGGATATGGATCACAATGTTAATGACACAACCACAGACAGACACACAGAGACAACCACACACACTTGCCAGGAGTGAGATTCAACCCCCTACCTATTTAGTTATTGCTACTACAGTGTTACGCAGTTATCTGATGCGCCACAGAGCTTATATGTTTGACAGTTGTCCAAAGGTATCTTTACAGGTGGGTGACATCAGCAGCAGTACTAAAGGGTGGAAAGGGAAGGGTAGTAAGTGGGAATGACTGCAAAATCATTTCTCTACAAGCACACACAAACTCTCACACAAACAGCCACACTTTTACATTTTTCAGGACTGAGAGTAGACCCCTACTGGACTACTTTACTGCACTATAGTAGTATACAGTATTGCAAGCGCCACAGAGCATATAGGGCTGCAGAATGCTGAAAGGGATCTTTCAAGGGGACTCACATCAGCAGGTGTGATAACGTAGGTCAAAGGTAAGTTGACTGAGTGTGAAGGGGCCCAAACTTTGACAACCACAAGCACATATAGATATCTACACAAAGACAGACACACACACACACACACACACACACACACACACACACACACACACACACACACACACACACACACACACACATGCACACATGTGGCAGGACTCATCTTATGACCCCTACCTATGTAGTTCTTTGTATTATGTTGTTAGGCAGTTACCACACACCTCAGAACCGATAGTTTGGAGATTGTCCCAAGGTACCTATGTATAATGTATAACATGAACAGCACATGTATGGTATGTCTATGCAAAGTGTCAGGGGTGAGAGTGGGCCTCCAACTACTTTTGCCCAGATGTGTACACACTCACAAACACTTTCATACACAGTAATGCACGCACACAGATTTGACATTACTGGGATCCATAGATGCAATGCTTCATAGGTGTGTACTAGGAAAATAGCCATGGAGGCTTTACAGGGTAGGCCATGGGACTACCCTGGCAGCATGGCACCTGATGATACTTCACAGTGTGTCTACTCAGTATAGCCACTGGGGTGGTCACCAGGGTGGGTATTGTATTCCCCATGCACTCCTCCAGATGTCTCATGGAGAAGGCCAGTGATATGGTCTGCTTGACATGTATGTGGTAACTATTCCGTTGCATGACCAGTGTCTGTGTTGTGAACCTACCCCCAGCATGTACTGTTGACTATGTGGGTGGGGTTGAGGTCTCTGGGCCATGTGGTGTGGACAGCCTCGTTTCCTCAGATGTACCATTCATGGCAGAGTTGGGTCAGGCATGGGTGTGTAAGCCCGGAATGGATTGCACCTACATAGCCAATATGGGATGGAGATTCATTTGGGTTAGTGGAGTTTGTCCATATAGGGCAGGTGTGTAATCCAAACGGTCATCCTTGTGTGGCACAATTGCAGCCTTCCCTGTTGTAACGGCCATCCAGTGGTGTACATGGGCACTGCACCATAGTACACATATATTGACCAAGTGAGCTGTGAGTACTGGGAAACACAGTCCTTTTACATCTGAGATCCAGTACCCTTACTCAGAGGAGCTGACACATGGAAGTGTTTTATGAAGACAGTAGCACTGTGGTGGTCAACAAAGATCTGACTGTTGACCTGTAGTCCCAGTTCTGTTATACCAACATCAGTATTCAGGGGTCTACTAGCAGTGTATTACTTTATGGGACCCATGTTGTACCCAAGAGGGATGGCTAAACATCCTCTGGCATTCAGGTAATGTCCATGGCCTGAAACAGTGTAAGGTCTCAAAGAGGCCATTGTGTAGGGTGGCGAACCTCACGTGAGGGTGTAATATTGACACCCACCTTGTAGTGATTTGCAAACATTGTCAGCCTGGGCACCTTTGTAGTGGGCTAGTCCTCAGACGTGTTTATCACAAACATAAAGGGACCCAGGTCCACAACCTGTGGGACTCCACTCATGACTGTTCAGCAGTCTGACATGGAGTCTGCAGCGTTCACACTGTGGGTTTCATGTGTGAGCTGGTTTGCAGGTCACATACTGCTATAAGAGTAGATGCCTACCTGAGTGTGTATGTGTATGATTCCTGGTTGGGGAAGGGTATCCCAGGCATAGATGGTCTACCTATCTTGTCATCTATTTCATAATGTCAGATTATTATTTCACATGGCACAACACTTTTAGGGCAGCAGATTGTCCACACACACCTCTACAATGGTTGACAAAAGTTGGCCTTGTAATGTAGTTGTTGGGACATATACTAGGTCACCAATATAATGATTTAGCAAAACCCACCCCCAATGGAAATATAATAATGTAGCAAAACCACCCCTCAATGCGTCCTGTTATTACACAATCACACACCCAGGATACTGTTCACACACACACACACACACACACACACACACACACACACACACACACACACACACACACACACACACACATGCACACACACTTGCCAATACTGAGATTAGAACTCCTATCTATCAATGTATTGCTACTAGAGTGTTACACCTTTATTACATGTGCCACGGAGCTTATAGGGGGAATGTTGTCCCAAGGTACTTCTAAGGTGAGGAACATCACCAGGCCTTTGAAATCATGACATTGGGTGATGTTATGCATGACAGATTTCATAAAATATTTCACCCTAGACACATTTAACAGGAGTGAGGATAAAACCCCCATCTGACTAGGGATTTGGATTGCTATGTTATGCAGTTACCTCACACACCATTGAGCTTACATAGCTCAGGGTTACCGAAAGGTACTTCTAAGGTGAATGGGATCTGCAGGACTGCTAAAGTAGGGCACTGAGAAGTGTACTGGGTGTACATGGGCCCCAAATCTTTATGCTACCAACACGCCAGGAATGAGATTCAAACCCCTACCTATGTAGGTAGTGATACTACTGTGTTACACTTTTAGCACACACACGCCACAGAGCTTATAGGTAGATATGTGTCCACACATACTTCTAAGGTGAGTGACATCAGCAGCCCTTATAAACTATTATGCTCTGAAATGTACTTGCTGTGTATGGACACAAAATACATGAACCTACAATTATACACACACACAGATACACTTTCAAAGTTGGCAGGACTGGGATTAGAACTCCTACCTAACTAGTTTGCTACATTACATTATTATACAGTTATTGCACACGGCATGGAAGTTATAGAGCTGAGACTTGGCCAAAGGGTTATTTCAAGGTGACTGACATCAGCAGGAGTGCTAAAGTAGGGCAATGGGAGATATAGTGAGTGTGAATGGCCTCAAAATCATTCATCTCCAAATGCGCGTGGACACACACACACACACACACACACACACACACACACACACACACACACACACACACACACACACACACACACACACACACACACACACACACACACACACACACACACACACACACACACACACACACACACACACACACACACACACACACACACACACACACACACACACACACACACACACACACACACACACACACACACACACACACACACTTGCCAGGGCTAGGATTAGAATTCCTACCTAACTAGTTTGCTATATTACAGTATTACACACTTATTGCAAGCACCACAGAGCTTATAAGGGTGAGATTTGCCCAAAGGGTTATTTCAAGGTGACTGACATCAGCATGAGTGTTAAAGTAGGGTAATGGGAGGTGCAGTGTTTGTGAATGGGCCATAAATCATTCTTCTGGAAACACCCTCACACACACACACACACACACACACACACACACACACACACACACACACACACACACACACACACACACAACTTTACATTTGACAGGACTGAGTTTACAAATGCTACATGAATACTTATTTGTACTATAGGGTTACACAGTTATCACAAGCACCACAGACACTATAGGGCTGAGGGCTACCAAAAGGAATGTATACAGTGATTGACATCAGCACATCATGTGCTATAGGATAATGGGATGTGTAGTGGGTGTGACAGGCCTCATAATGGAATTCTCTCTGTCACTGTCTCTCTCTCTTTTCCCCACATCTGTGTGTGTGTATGTTTGACATATTATAGTCTGTTGGCCTTAGATATGTGTGAGTATTCCTATCCAATGTGTGTATGAAGCATAAATGTTTTACAATTTGGTGTGTGTGCACAGACATCTGCAAATGACAGATATGTATAGTCCACTGTGTCAGACATGGGCTTCATTTTCTTTAATTGTAGGAGCATGCCCAGTATGACCTTCCGTATTGAGTGTGTGAATCCGTTCCAGGTAGAGTTGTACTCCAGTCCAGGGTTTTGTGTTCTACACCTACAGCTAGCAACCTGTTTCTGCAGGATATCTGTAGATAGGTTGACAATATGGAGTCACAATGGGCGAAAGATAAGGGGATACTGTAACTATTGCTGTCTGTGCTGCTTGTGTTACATAGTTGGTGTTAGCAGAGATATTCAGACATATGTACTGTTTTACACTGTGATGTATTATGTCATCAACTACCGACAGATATAATTATTTGCTCACAGTTATTTACCAGGAAAATACAAGATGAATGAAGCTGAGTCCAGTATTCTGGGCCACAGTCTACACATTCTTGCACACTCCTGCCATTCTGGATGGGTAGCTACAGACACTTGATGATGGGTCTGTGTAAATGGTCTAGCACCTTGCTAGTATGGTGGCTGAGGATCCCCTTCTTGTATATATATCGACTTAACAGAATGGCCATATCCTGCTGTGGCCATACCTCTCAGCTGTACAGATTTACCCAGGTTACCCAGAGGCAGGACTCATATATCTGGTTAGTTCCCCTTTACATTGTGGTTTATGAGCAGGTTTGTAGCCACCCATTAATGGCTTTGCAGGCAGGGGTAGTATGGGCACACATCAGAGCTTCAGACTTCACACACTCCATGACATCCATGCTTCTATAACCACCCCTGTTATTCTATACTCTTCCTAACATTATGCGAGTGATATCTGAGAAGTATCCCTATAGCTGGCCCTTCATCCCAGCACTATTTATGGATTGGCACACAGTTCTTGCAGTAGAACATGGGGGACATGCTACTGGGATTTGTCAGCATAGCCTTGCATTTGTGTTCTGTTGACTGTGTTAGATTGTTAGTTAGGACCCCATGAGATACCATACATTGGCACTATGGGTGAGGCACAGGCCTTTGACAGAGGACTGTAGGCTATTTGGTAGTGATGCAGACCATCTGTAGCAGGCCAGTGCATTCTGTCACTCATACATTCCCAGGCTGCGAACAAGTCGATTCCCCTGGGGTGACAGGGTAAATGTGCGAGGTGTTACTGGGAATACTTCCTGTCCATATTGATCCATTGGTTTGGATGTGGGCAAGGTGCTGCTTACAGCTAGGGACAAACCTACATAGGACACCACATCGGCATGCTGCATCCTGTGGTATTTTCATACAGAAGTGGGGTCATACTGTACTCATTACCAACAGCAAGGATATGACCAGTGATAAACCTGTGGCTGATGGTGGGGTGAGCTGAGTGCATGTGTGATATGGAAGCTACTGGCAGCTGACTCACAGATATAACTGCGACATTCCCCTTATGCTGCCTTGTGCATGGATATAGTCAGTCTCTCATTACTTTATAACTGTGCCTTTTATGGTCTGCCATTGATTGGCCAGGCTACCAGTATTCCATACTACATGGACAAATAATGTGCTGCTAACCTGTATGTACAATTCCAAAGTTGTGTGCAGTTGATAGTTACATTATATGCACTCTGTCTAGGGTACTTCCACCTGTGTACTGTGTCTATGTATGGGCCCATGTTCATGGCATGTCCATCTTTCAGATGGTGACAGATATTGACATCTGGACAGTGAGTATGTACGACTGTTGACATGGGTATCGCTGAGAAGCATTGCTGTTGGCACTGCAGTTGTTGGAACATGGCCCTGTTGACCACAGTACTGCCATAAGCCACTGAGACACAGCCCTGCAGGGCTACATGCTGACCACTTCCAGACAATATTGAACACACAACATGCCACACAGACCCCTGCATATTGTACACATGCAACAATCTATCCTGTAGATTGGGGCAGCTTGGGCAATCTGTGCTCCACTGATATTACTCCTTACACTTACATGTTACTGCATTTCTACATAGGATTGTGGTGGGGGCACACCTGATGACTTTAAACATTTGCTATGACTGTACTAGTATTTCAGGTACTCTGTTGCCTTCCATTTCATATTGTATTCTGACCTATCATGCAGACTGGAGGCATATCAGTAGAGTACACATCTTAGGTTTTATTGACCTACATTTCAGTTTCAGACTTCTTGCCCTTCTGAACTAACATACAACTGCTGACCTGCTGTAGTCTGTCTGTGTAAGTCTGGAGGGGCTCTGTTCACCATTGCCATCATTTGGAGGCTTTAGCCCAGTCTTTCTTCATGGTCATCTACACCTGTCCTGCTGGCTGAGGCTGGTGGTGGTTATGTGAGCCTCACTGACATGCATGAGTATGTCCTATGGACACTCACAGTTATTTGGGCCACCACATGTACTGCGGTGAGATTTGTCACCTTGTCTAGTACTGCCTAGTATGTTATCTGCTGCCATCCCAGTCGGCCACCCAATTCCCTTGCATGCTTGTGTCCATACCATAGATACAACTATCAGAACATACTACTCCATTCAGTAGTTGATAGGAACAGTGACTTACCTTGTGGCTGGGCCAGTATTGAGGATGGTGTTGGAGGGCTGACTATGTCGGATGCACGTAGTACACTCCCTATATATGGTAAAGCACAGGTAGTGTCATGTTTGGCATCCATTTTACTTTATGTGCGAGTCAGAGATATCAGTCCCTGGGCCCCTACAGTGTCATTGTGTGTGCTATGCGTTGCCTCTTTGCCAAGGCCAGGGCATACTGTGCACACCTATGTCTGCCTACAGGGGCAGGCGCAAGAAGTTCCTCCTCCGAGTCCCACTGTGCCTGTTGTGGCCTTGGTAATGGGGGGGGGCCCTCCCTGTGTTGTTCCTGCTGCAGCTGTTTCCACAGGATCATATTGTATAGTATGGCACATACTATGAACATTTGTCCACATGTAGCTGGAGAGTACAGCAAGGCTCCACCGGATATGTCAAGGCAGCGGAACCGTGACTTGAGCATCCCAAACACACACTCTACAATGATCCTGGTTTGTGCATGTGCATCATTATGGAGTTCTTGTTCCGGTGTGTGTGCATTTCTGATGGGTGTCATCAGCCACGGCTCCTGTGCATAGCCATCATCCCCCACTAGATGGCCATATGGGATGTCCCCCCTGGCAAACCTCTGGTACAGCTGCAAGGAATGCCAGATGTGGGAGTCGTTATAGCTTCCAGGGCTGCCAGTACACACTTGCATGATAATGCCGTGGGCATCACAGATGACCTGGCAGTTGATGGAGGGGAAGCCCTTGGGGTTTATGTAGACCCTACCCCACTTGCCGGGTTTTATGTGGATGTGTGTGCAGTCTATGGCACCAACTACCTCAGGGTATTCTGCTATATGGTGGAAGAGATGCATACTTCTGGTCAACACCTCATGGGTGTTGGGGAAATATATGTACTCATTGGCATTTGGTGACATGATATCCAGGAACCGGTAGAATACCCTGGATGCTGATGCATGTGAGACCCCCATTGTATCCCCAGTTGGTCTTTGGAAGGTACCTGTGGCTAGTATTCCTAGGCCTACAGATATCTTGGTAACTACTGGGATGGGTTAACCTCTGTTGGTTCTGTGTGTGTGAGGCGTGGTCGGCACAGCTCGATGATTTGCTGTAGAATGTCCCTGTCCACTATCTCCACTATCTTCAGCTCATGTAACCTCTGGTAGGTTACCCTGGGTCTGTACAGTCTTCTCCTCCTCATTACTGTGGGTCAGTTGTCAGCATTCTCCTCCTCACCACCCTCACTCTCTAGCACATATTGATAGAGTAAAGCGGCAGCAGCCTCTAACATTTTTAGTTAGTTTTGCCTGTTAAACATCCTCCGTCTGTGTACACCGGTGGTGTAGAGTTTATGGGGAAAACCTGTCTGTAAGGTGTTTGCATGGTTTATAGTGCTGTGCTAGCCTGCTGCCTGTGTAACTGGCTGATTCTGATACATTCCACGTGCCAGCTATGCTAGTTCTCCTTGATTGCTTTCCTACTGCTGTTTCCTCTTCCCAGTTTCTTCCTAGTTTAAGGCTTGAGGTGCTCCGAATATTCACAGTGTTCAAATGTCAACACTGCTGCTATTTCCTCTTTTTTTTTCTTTAGCTTTTAAAACCTGGTGTGCACCATGCACACCCGTTTAGAGAATATAAACAGTGCTGACACTCCCCCTCCCTTAACTGTGCTTAGCTAAGGGAAAACCTGGGCCACAGGGCTCCACTCAGCTTATAGCAACCATAACACACCCCATACTGAATTCATCCTCTTGTCCTGCCTACATGGTTCTCTGTTCCTGCACCTGCATGGTTGGGTGCAGGCTGCCAGTTGGGAGAAATCTGTGATTCAGTATAAGTCCCCTCATTTTGCATACCCCAGCATGTAGGTCCATAGTTAAAACTCTCAAGCACACCCTTTCCCCTTGACAACCAGTGCTCCCTTGTCTTGTTTACATTCTGCATGCCATTGACTATCATGGCAAAATGCAGATTTCTGTTTAAATGCAGTTTTTCCCTTTTATTTTAAATTTTCGGCACCCCAGTGTTTGCGTGCCACTGCCCTCAGCTTAAACAGCCGAGATTGGCCAAAAAAAAAAGTTTATTTTTAACAAAATTAAGCTGATTTTAATGACAATGGCCTTATATTTGGCCATTGCCATGTCTGCTCAACATGAATACATGCTTTTCAAGAGCTGTCATGCTACTAGCTGAATACATTTTTGCACTGACAGTGTTCCTATACAGAATCCGGCCAGCTTGCTGTATCACAAAATCACCTCATTTGCATGGTTTTCACCAGCAAATGAGGTGATTTGCATGCTGAATGGTTTTCCATGCAGGAACAGTGTAGGGCCGCTCGTGCAAGTGAAAACGGCACATACATGGATCGCAAAGTGGCCATTTTTCATGCAGGAGCAGTTACACTGTTCCTGCATGGAAAATAAACATTGCTGAATCCCGCAGAGTGTATTTCACACCTGTGTGCCTGCAAAAAAAAATAAGAACCCAAGTTAAATTTAAATGCATTCATAGTTAAAATACAACATTAAAATCATTAATGTCATGCTGTCCCATTTATTCACAGCTAAATAATAAATGCACTGTCAACATTTAGGAAAACAAGAATAACATCCAAAGAACATGGCTCATGTGATGAAGCTCCTATTTGCTATAATAAGTTTCCCTCCTTTATACCATAACTACTCTGGCTTGTGTTTACCACAATCAGTTTCCTTCCTTTGTATCATAACTACTCTGGTGCATAGGTTCTAGTTACTAGGCTTGCATTCCAGGAGATCATTGAGCTGCCAAGAAAGGGCATAAATATGAAGCAGAATCAGAGATGTTCTGCAAATAGGAGACAAATAAAAGCAGACTACTCTAAATCACTTAAAAAGTTATCAGAACAACAGGTTTTGCATCAACATGTATACTGTGAACCACAAAAACTGTGAAACTCTAATTGACATTGACTGACTGCCATCTTCAGTGATTTACCAAAGAAATGAAATCTGGCAGCTTTTGTGGGGGATTAAGTCTCTTGACTTCTGTAGGCATGACACAGGGTTTGATATTAAATTGCTTAACTAACAACCCTCTTTAACTGGGGTATTGCACACACACATGTCCCCCCCCACACACACATACAGGATGTAGCCAGGATTCTTAAACTTGTAATAATGGATGCCACACTGTTGCCCTTATACAAACAATGCAAGCCACACCCCAATCATGATTTTCCATTTAATTTCTAGTGATATTTTTTGGACATTTGGGCAGTCAGGTATAAATTGTACCAAAGTTGTGACTTTGACTAACAGTTGTATGTTATACTTGAATTCTGGTTTACAGTTCACAGTATTTATATGTTCATTTCAAATTGTTGCAATTCACCTTTAGAATCTGATAAATAATGTTTTCATTCTAAAAGTAAACAATAGAATAATCAACTGTTTTGGTGTATGATGTATTTGCTCGAATGGTAATCAATAACGTGTACTTTTGCGATCTGTCAAATTCTAGTGAATGCAGAAATGGAACATTATGCTGCCAAAATATAAAACATTTGGGTCTGTGTTGTTGAATTTGTAAGAATCAACATGGTGGTTTTCGGAACAATGAGACTAGATGTGTGATTATGGAAATATATACAGTGTTCAAGATTGTGGTACCTCAGATTATTCCCTTACCCTGAGGTATAATGATATCAGAGTTAGTATACATAAGTAGCAGAGGTGTGAAGGACACAGCTCTCAGTGTTGGGAGAGGTGTGGGGGAAGAAGCCCACTACAAAAATGCTTTATTGCCATTACAGCACGTTTTGAGAGTCACTGCCCTTATTTGTCACTTGAGATTTAATTTTTGAAATTGTAGGAATGCACAATTACAGGTCTCATATTTTGAAAAAAGCTAAGACTTTTATTTTTTCTTCCTTTCTTTCAGAAGATGCCAGAAATTTGTAGAGCTCATTCACTATTCAAAATGCCCACATTTGATTTATTTTATATACCACTTGTTAACTGGGATAGAGCATTGGTCCATGTGGTCCATTTTCAGGCCCATCCCATGATATGACAGTACAAAGTGATGGTATATTATACAGTAAAATCAATTGATACAAACATTTTGACAAAGCTATTCTGATCA
This sequence comes from Protopterus annectens, assembly GCF_019279795.1. NCBI lineage: Eukaryota > Metazoa > Chordata > Ceratodontiformes > Protopteridae > Protopterus > Protopterus annectens. The sequence continues at coordinate 687,601,287 of NC_056744.1, read as the reverse complement.
GGCACTGTCTTAAAGTCATAGACTATATAGAAATAAATGAATACTTCCATATGGGAAATATTTAAGCTTTCATACACAGACTAGTCCCCATAAGCATACTAAAAACAACTCAGAAATTTGGTCATGTGAAAGAAGTTCTGCTCACAAATGCATTTAAGCTTGTTACATATATATACCTTCCCAGATCTGTGTTCGGTCAGCCCCAAAAAACTCAGTTTTAAATGAGTAAACTTCCAGTGCTTCATTCTGATCAACCAAGAAACTAATCAGTGTACTGTACATCAGCATTTACCCAGTCACATGGCATATTAAATATGCTCTCATAAAAATGTTGTGTAAACTTACAGCAAAGACATATGTCTAAGTGCACTAGACATAATTGTAGAACTTTTAAAACTATGCCTGCAATTGCAGTCACATGTAAAATTAAAAGGGAAGTTCCATGGGACTAGACACATCCTGGGGGTTTCTGTACAAGATCAAAGAAAGCCTAACTAAGACAACTCCTGAAGTAGCTTTCTACACAGAGTCATACAAAACCTGTCTATCTCCTGCCTCTCTTATTGCACAAAATGTTAGCATGTGGACACTTCCCAGACCTGGATGCATGTCATATAAAGAAATTCATAATAGAAACAATAAACTATGAAACAACATAAACCAAAACCAGTGATAAGGAAAATAAAGAGTTTCTCTGGAGGCAGCCCCTCCTGTGTCTCCATATGAGTGTTTCAACCTCACACCACCTTAATTAAATATATTAAATTTGTGATATGTATTTGAACTATATTGTGCTATTTTTAAATTGCATCCCGTACAACTGGCAAGCTGCAGGATAAACAAGCTGGTACCATCTTTTACTGATATGCTGACACTTTTTTTAATTCAAGAAAAAATGTATTGAAGTATATTTGATCACCAACATATTTCTGAGGGCATTAAAAGAGATATTTTTAATCCTCTACACTAAAAATAAATCAGTAATACTCTACACTAGAATAATGCTATGCAATTTTTTGTCACATCCTATTTTGCACAGACATAGTAGTTAGGAATATACTTTTCACTTCTAAAATCCAAAACAACAGATTGACATGCCTAGTTTGTAAAGCTTGCAGTCAGAAAACTCAGATATCTGAGGTTTCAGAATCAGTCCTCTGTAATACCTAGAAAATTTTCCTCTCATTCTGGTAAAATGCATGGCATGCCGAATGACTGTGCCAAAGAAGCAACTATAAAATAAATCCTGAAAGAGAAATGAAGTTGATTCTTCAACACTGCATTCCTTTCTGGAAGATTCTGTCCCAATACTCTCTTAACCTTATCTCAGTTTGCATTTTTCCTACAAACTGCATTATCTATTGTTGAGGTTGATCTCACTTTGCCCCTGTTAAGTTGTCATCGTAATATCGCCAGTGTGGCTCTGTGGTAACAGTAATGCGGCTATTTTTTCTTTAACTAAAAACATACTAAATAGTTATTATCTGTTTATTACTAAAATTGGGAACAGCATTTATGTGAACCTTGGGTGATCGAATGCTTGTTTCCATGGTCATGTAATGCCGATCTGCACATTTCCAAATGTAGTAGTGGCTGGTACTGCTCATTCATTCTTATGAGGTCAACGTTGTTATTGGAGATCACACTACAGTAGGGACTGGAAACTTTACAATTTTCCACACTGTAGTGAGTTGGAATCAAACCTCTCAAGTGTACCTCATTACGAGGAGCATTACTCATTTGGGGTCTTAAAACATTTATGTTCCTCAAAGTTCCACATTGAAAGGATCTGTCACACATTCAGTATTAGCAGTTTTTTTAACTGATGTCCATGGTAAATAGAACTGAATCATACTAATTCATTAAAAGAACTATTATACAATTAAAAATATCACATTTTAACCATCCTATAAGCTTCCAAGATGAAGTTGTTAGCTGTAAGTGAGTGTTCCACATTTTGCACATTTGATCCACATTATGAAAGGTAGTGTTCCTCATTTTGGAGATGGAAGATTGAGAGCTATATATAATATGCAGGGGGTGTGGGCAGTGCACGGGTGCTTGCTCCCCTGCAAAACATAGATAGGAAAATTAAAAAAAACACTATTAATAATGGAAGCACTTACGGAACATTTTCGGAACCAGGAAGTCAACAGAATACACTAAGTATCACATGAATGCTTCAAACTATTGCTTTGGTTAAGTTGACATTAAAAAAAATAACTGCATCAAAAAAGAACCATTCAAAAATTAATACAGCTAGAAATTTTGAAAACGGCATATTTTTTCAGAGTAATAAATACAAATTTTTTTACTTTCCATATTTTAATAGTAAACCATTATTATCAATATATAACATGTAAAGAAAAGTTCTAGGCTCATCATGTAACATGGAGTTTTAACAGAAAAATATCCTTGTGGGTTTACTAGTCACTTATTAACCAATAAGAAAACAATCACAACCTCTGATGGCAATACATATTTTTGTTCTTTCTAACATACACATTAGTTAATACATGCAAGAATACACTTGTGTTCCAGCAAATGTATTATATTTGCTAACAAAAAATAAGACAAGCAAAGAATATTGCTTTTAACTAATTCTCTCTGAGCTTTTTTTCCCCTCCTTTCTTTTAAAGATTGTGCAGACCAACTGTGAGTTTTCTTTAGGGACCTAGTGCTATTCCTAGTCAGTGAAAGTGTACTGAAATTGGTATAGCATGCATTTCCACCAGTGTCCTCACACACACACTTCAAGTACCATAGGCAGAAATACAATCTAACCTGCTCTCAAAGATCTCTCCATTAGAATACAATCTAAACTGCACTTTGAAGTTCAGTTGGTTCCTTTAAAACAAATTCAATTTCACCACCCTTCTACACAGCAAAAAATCTCTTTGTTGTGTTGCAAGATTAGATCTTGCATCTTTCTTGGAAAGCCACTAATTTGCTGTGCACTCACTATGCCAAGCAGGAAACATCAGTCATGTGCTGTGCATGCATGCAAAGTAGGAAGTATAGATTGGTGATCGGACACCAAGTAGGAGAGTGCAGTGTTCTACTTTCTTTTCTTCTTTTTTTTTTAAATGAATGCTGTATGGTAGGTGCCTCCCAGCCAACAGTGGGCCCTAGGCAGCTGCCTAGGTTGCCTAGTGCGGGATCTGGCTCTGGATTTCATTGTGCCTTTCCCAATTGTATATTGTCTATGAGACTGTGTCACGTGTTCTCAGCTGTCTGCATACCCAGAGGCTGAGGTAGATGATAGAGGATTAACGATTTCAGCCCTGTTATAGATATATAGGACATATGGATGTTGTCTGTTGGGGTGAGGAGGGGGCTTGCCATCCATTACATAACTAGACATGTCAGATAGTGGTCCATGGCATGAATGCAAATAGGGAATGCAATTATACATTACTACAGCAGTATTGTAAACATGGTACCAACATGCTATACCATGAGAAGGCAAATGCATGTTCCATAGCAGCTGAGAGGCTGGCCTTGGGGAGAATTTAGGAGCAGCAGGTTGAAAGAGTCAGAGGAGTTTTTAATGGCCATGTAGCAGGACAGTAGTTCTAGGATTATCCCAGGGGGAAAGGACACTGACATTAGAGTGGACCAACCCCCACGTCTTTGTGGATGTTATACCATGTTAGTCCCATTTTCACCAGATGTCTGCACAGTAGCTTTGTACATAGCAATAGTAGGGTGACCCCAGCAATGTTCCCTATGTTTTATTATAGGAATATACAATATACAGCCATATCAGGATAACAGCAGTGGTAGGCTGGCATAAGTACCCATGCTTAGTCTGGTTTGTCTTTTTTGTGTATTAAGAATGGACAGAACTGTGTAGTGACACCTGTGATGGCTGGACATGACAAATGGCTGAAGATATCATCAGTTCTGGTGCTGCTATTGAAGACAAGGCATAAATATCTAAGTCTCAATCTCAGATGAGCTTCCACCAAAATACAGGCTGAAGGTATAGCCTCACCCCCAACTCAACAAGAGGCTGTGCAGTTTGAGTACTCATAATTCCCAGTGGTTCTGACAATAGTGATGCTCATGCTGCAAATGTGGCAGCGGATGAGCACATTACATCTGAAGTGGATATACTCACTCTTTATCAGCCTCACAGGGCTGCCCAACACCAGTACATATCACAGATACTCCCTGATATATATATAGGATTTATCAGCAGATGTGCTGCTGTATTATAATGGTACAATCTGCTGCAAGCCAATTCACCATGTGCCTGATTGCTGTATTGCATGGCATCCCTGAGGACATGGAGGCCAAGGACACAGTGATGCTTGGTCTTATTTGGTCTGTGCTGGCACATGCCACTTCCATGTTCACCTTAATTCAGTGGATTGCCCATGCCACCTTCATTGTTCACACTGACAGTGCTGTCTGGGGTCAGGGTATACAAGGGTTGGCTGTGTGAAGGTAGACATCATGGGCTACGTAGTCCTCACCTGGGTTTGTACTACATTCTGCTATCCCTTGACATAGGTTGTAATGACATTCAGCCTCCATAGTTAAAACACCTCACAGTCTTGGAGTCACTCATCATCCATGGTGGGATAATCTCAACAGCCAGTACAACAAATAAGCAAGCAAACAAGCATAATTACCACTGATCAAAGTCATTTAGTGGATACCTCAAACACATCACAGGAAAGAAGTTGTCTATGACATAGTGTGCCTAACACCTCAAAACTCCTGTCATTGCACCAGGTCTTGGTGACATACTGGGACCTCGATCCCATCACAGGAGGAAATTGTCTATGACATAGAGTATTCATCACCATGAGATCCTCATCTCAGACTCTTGTAGTAAGTCCCAGGTGCATGCAGACACACATGTTATTGTGTTCCTAGTCACCTGTGCACGTGATGATGACTGTGACCCACTCTACCTTTACTCACTCTGTCCTGTGTGCCAAGTGTGGGAATATCAGATGTACAGAGTAGCTTGAACAGGCACTAACAAGCACAGCCTGATGTTAACCCTGCATGCATCATGTTTGATCTGTGTGACACTGTACTATCACTGCGTGTTCATCTGGGCCCATAAGTCTAAAATGGATATATTCACTTCACTTTCACTGCTGTGTAATGCAACTATTGCCCCATGGGGATGGTTGTGCAGCTTCTCGTTGTTGCTGTTCCACTACATTTTCATTCAATAATGTTGTTGATGCATCTTCCTGGCTGACTATGAATGTACAGAGTTCAGTCATACCAGTATTCTGAGGCTTCCCAGCCTATCTCCTCACTAGCATTTTGTGGATCATGTAACATGCTAAGAACATGTTGTAGTCTTTGGTAAGGCCCTACAGGAGTACCCTCACAGACATAATGAGGCAGCAAAAGTGGACTTTGAGCAGGCTTAACATACCACTGTATGATGTTGTGCTTTTTTTTTGCCTGTATGGTGTGATACTGTTGTTTGGACAATTTCTGTGAGTTCCATGCAGATATCATTAGCCAGTGCTCGAGGTGGTATTGACTGTCACCTACAACATAGTGTGACTATTTTGGGGAAATTTGAACACACAATATATATATATATATATATATATATATATATATATATATATATATATATATATATATGGAGATATACAGTAATATTAACCATGATAGAAGGCTGTGTGCAATTTTGGTATGCAGAAGGCAGTGATATAGTTGAGAGTTGAGCCAGATTTGTGAATCATGCAAATTGCCTGAGTGCTGTGCAGACATATTGGTCATGATCCAACACTTCACACACCATCAGGCCATTGACACAATTATATACCTTCCTGTTCACAAAATGTTGTAATTCTGGGCCATGTGGGGTAATTACTGCTATGTGTGCAATCTATGGCACCTTCTACCTCATGGAAGCCAGCATTCATTCTCAAAGGCAGATTGGAAAATCAATACATTACCTTCATAAACTTTTTCACCATCTCTCTACTCTTAGAATAGCCCACCCTCTCTTGCTGTGTCTTACTGTGTTCTTTGTCCATCTCTAAGACTGAGCTAGCTACCTATGTATTAACTTTATTGCCTCCATTATTATATTTCACTATAGCAGTGTTTTCCCTTTTTCTTTTCCTTTTAGAGCCTGTGGATGTCACATCAGTCCCTGTCCCTTAAATAGCAGGAGCTCTACCACAAGGCACACATCTCTGAAGGTTTTCACTGAGATTATTGTCATTGTGCAGTGTAAGCAAGTTTAACATGAAGAACCTTGCTGTACATTAACTTTAACTATTTAGAGATGTGTCTGCCCTGTGCTGGAAAGTGACCATGTCATTCCACTTACGGACCATTAGATTATATTTTATAAGCCAGTTACTTTGCATCCCTAGCTTCCTGGTGTCTACATTCAGTAAATGAAAGAAAAACTGCTTTAATTTGCGGCTCCTTTTTAATTGCTGAACGCCAGCTACAATAAAAATAAAAGCCTACCCACATCTGAAAATCACATATAAGCCTACAGACTAAATACAATCAATGATTCTATATTTCAACTTCTCCTTTTCCTAAATAAACATTTCCTACTTCCTATCTTAACTACATCTTTATCCTCTAGCCTTCAAATCCCTCTATTTCTTACATTTTAGAAATGTATCTCCCACAAATCTTGATACCATCACCTCTTCTCCTTCTTGCATGCTTAACATCCTACCAACATCCATTACCCTCATGATTCCAACAAAACACTTATATTGTCTCCTCCAAGCAAAATGCTTCTGAACTTCATCTCTGAATCACACCTTATCTATATTGGTACTCGTATATCCTGTTATTTAAGTACAAGTATCCAAAACAACAGCCATTTACTCACAAATTAGGTATTAAACATAAAATCAAGCAAAAACACCTCTACATGTGCCATCACACCTCCATAACCATAAAACTCAGCGGTAACATCCATCGAAAACCAGGCCCACTTCAGCATGTTCAGGTACCAGACAGGATATGTCCATCAGCTCCTAAATTGTTAGTGCCTCACCCACAATTCCACCCTGACCCTCATACATACCATACTAACTTATGAAGTACTTATAGCAAACTTCTTGAAGTGAATGCATAGATAGCACTATTTACTCCAGACATCTTAGTTGCCACAGAAACCTGGATCCCTCCAGGAATCACAAAAGAAGAAACTGCTTCACTAGGCTAAACCATTATCACATTAGACACAGCCAACACAAAAGCTGGCAGTGTTGCTAATTTCTGCAAAAACACACTACATATCTCCCTTTCCCCCACATCCTGATAGCTTTCTCTAACTTGGAATTCCTACTAAACATGCTAAAACTAAACACTCAGAAGACAATTGCAATCATGAACATACGTATACCCCTAGGTAACAATGCCAAAACACTGGCAGATATTCTCTAATGGGCCTCCTCAAAAATCCCTCATGAAACCATAACATTGGATGCTGTTAATATAGATTAGCAAACCATGGAATCTGAAAATGCAACCAATAATATATGTTTGTACAAGTTTACCCAACTTATAACCACACCAACTAATTACAACAAAGCCACAGCCAGGCAATCACCCCTCAATTGGATCCTAACATCCAATCCAAATAAAATATTATCCCACGGAACTCTGACAGACAGTTTAAGTGATCACTTACCAATCTACACCATAAGGCACCAAAGCAACAGTCCCAAAACACAGCATTACAGCCTGGTAAGAAAACTCAATATTTTTTTATTAAGCCACTTTTATTGATTCACTACATCTCATTAACTTTTAATGACAAAAGACACTCCCCATAGATAGTGCTGTCACTGAAGTTCAATAACATTTTTCTGAGTGTTCTAAACACACCAGTCCCTCTCAGAATAAAATGAGTCAAAGCCAACCTTGCCCCATGGCTATTCAACTCATAAAGCAAAGAAAAAAGCATGGAAGGTAGGGACAAAAACTAAAAAAGCTCCTACTTTACTAGCATATAGACAACTAATAAACCTAGAAAAGCAACTTATCACCGAAGATAAGAAAAACTATTACTCAGCTAATAAAAACATACACACTAATAATCCAAAACTGTCTGGGCCTCAATTAACAAACTGCCAAATCCTGGACAAGTTACACAGCCAATACCAAACACACACAAATAAAACGATGCTATAGCCAACCAATTCAGTACTCACTTTATACACAAAGTACAGTCATAAACCAAACATGTAACAAATCAAGTTATTGATGTCCCTGCTTAATCAAATAACATCTATCACCAATTCTTCTCCCATCCAGTTCCCACAGATGCCATCAAAAATGCCTCAGAAAATAAAACCTACCACAACTGTCCCTGACAATCTAAATGACAAATTTTATAATATCTTAAAACCGCAGCTGAGGCTATTGCATTTTATTAAATTGATCCACATCTGAAAAGAAAGTCACCTTAATATGGAAAAAAATCATTCATTATTCTACTGCACAAGGGAGGAATAAATACAGATCTTGGAAAAACTGTATTGCCATTTTACCTCCCCTATAAAAACATTAGAAAAGTAAATTTATATGGAACTTTTGAATTACCTAATAGGTAACCAACTTCTGTCATCAACTCAACATGGCTTCCATCCTCATCACAGCGCATCCACTATTTTGCTGCATTTTGTTAATACTGTCAACACCCATAGAAATGCTGGAAGCCTAGTCTCAACCTCCTTCATAGACTTACCAAAAGCTTTTGATACTGTTTTCCACCAGAAACTCTTACATAAATTCTTATCTTTATTGCTCACCATCTCTTCACTGCAGTGGTTTCATAGCTACCTCTCAAACTGCTTATTGCCAGGAGCCTAAACAAGAAACTCCATTGCAGAAAGTGGGTATTTGTGCAGACATGATTTAAATCCTCACAGAGCTCCCCAGCAGTGCAGGGTTACAATGCTTTCCACACATTTAGGCCACCTACTGGACAGGCAGGGACTAAAGGTGAAGGTGTCTCAGTCTACATCAACAATAAACTTATCTCAAGTCTATTCAAATAGGACAATGTGCTTGAGTTTCTCTATGTCCAAATTTCCATAGCAGTCCCATATTATATCCTTGCAAGCTATTGGTCACCCTCTATGATGATAGAAACACATAGCTTATACTTAGATTTACTACTGGAGGCACTCAATATGCAACCCAATAAAATATTCAAGGGTGACTTTAACTATCTCAGATATACAGGTCCAGGAATTCCTGGACTCTGTAAAGCAAAGCACTTTAGACCAGATGGTCTACATGCCCACTAGGGCTGCAAACATACTGGATCTGGTCCTCACATGTATGGGAGAATGCTGCCTCCTCCCCATGTGTTGTCCTCTCTAGTAAGGTCAGAACATACAGCTGCCTCCTTCAAAATAAAAATAAAAATTAATCACATTACTAGCTAACCCTGCTACATTTAGAAACTATTCCAAGTCTACCTTCCTATTAGTAAGTAATAACTTGACAAAATTTCAAGCCACCCCAAAACACTAAGAATACAACTGCCTATTTGGAAGTGTTCCCAAACACCCTATGCAATCATGTTAATAAATAGATAGAGACAGCTGTAGCTACCAGAAATAAGTCCAGAGCAAACTCTAAAAGCAAACCACTCTGGTGGAATCCAAACATAATAAGGTTGTATAACAAAAGAAAAAAGTCATAGCTGAGATTAGGAAATGTTATGCCCAGCAGGTTAAAAACTGTCTCATCAATCTGAACAAGCAACTAAGAAGGAAAACTAAGTCTACCAAAATCAGTTTTGTGGCTGAGATATCTTCCCAGTCCAAGGACAGCCACAAAGCTTTCTTTAGCTATGTCTCAAAGTCAGTACACCATGGAGCCACCTGCATGGAGACAGACGATATATTGAGTAATCCATAAAACAACAGCCAGGAACCATCAAAAACAGGTTTAATTATTCTCTATCACTTCAGCAAAGCCTTCAAGGAGTACATAAAACAGCAGACAGGACATCCACTTAAATATACACAGTTATAAATCAATTATCCAGTAAAAAACAGCCCAATTAAATCAGCAGCTTCCAAATGCACTCTAAATTGAGTCCTGAGGGAGATAAAGTGTCAAATTATAAAATAAAATACTCTCTTTCTATAATAATTTTCTTTTATATACATTTTCAGAACAAAAATCCACAGGAACCCTCTCTAACACAGTAGCCTTCAAACCATCAGGATTTGATCTATGAAATTCCATAAAATGTTTCACTACAGGACTATCTACTTTTTTGTTCTTAATATTTCTTACATGTTCCTATAGTCTACACTTAAATCTCCTTATCCTTTCACCTATATAAGTAACACTACAGGGGCATTGTAAGGCATAAATTACACCTTCTGTGTTACAACTAAACATCTCTGATGGACAAAAAGGTTGACAATTAATAAACAAAAAAGTTCTAGTCACGTAAGTACATATATTATAATGGCCACAAAGAAAAGTGCCTGTAGGTGTAATAGTAGTGGAAACAGGGTTCAAAACAAGAAATTTGAAATAGTTATGTACCAAAATATTTTGTAAATGTCTACCTTTTTTATATGCTATACCTAATAATGGTGAAATAATTCTAGCCAAATCACTAAATTTGAACAAATATTTCCAATAATATTTCACTAAATCAATCAAAATAGAAATAAACACATCCATAAGTGGAGACAAAATGCATTTTTCTCATATCACTTCTTCTATTAACAGAATTACAGTTATAAAATCTTTCTGTATTAAAAAAACTCGTTGTTTCCTGAAGGAGGTTCATTAAAGCTATTAATCACTTTGTTAACAGATGGTTGTATTAAATCTTTATCATAACCTCTAGATAAAAACATAGAACACATCTTATTCACCTCTATCAAAATCATAATCATTGTTGCATAACCTTCTTAATTTTAGACATTCACTATATGGAAGAGAAGAAATAGTATGTGGGGGATGACAACTGGTGCCAAACAAATATTTACCACCATCTTCAAACTTCCTATGAACTGATGTAAGTAATTTATTATCTTCATTTAAAGTAAGATTAGTATCCCAAAATGTAAGTTTTCTGCCCACTTTCAAACCATTAAAAGAAAGACCAAATCTATTGTTATGTAACCATTCAGAAACAACTTAACATCTGTCAAACCCCCTTTACATACAAATATGAGATCATCAATAAGTCTGTAATACTCGATTACAAATTTTCTAAAAAAGTCTCCATGATATGTGTTCCACTTCATATAGACCCATCATAAGGTTGGCATACATGGGGGCAAAGGATGCCCCCATAGACGCACCTTGAAGTTGATGGAAGATTAAATTACTGAATGTGAAATAATTGTTCATTAAACAAAAATCCAACAATTCTAGTACATATTTCCCTTTTGGTGTATCACCTATAAAATATTTAACTTCCTCTAGCCCAAATTTATGTTGGATGTTAGTATATAAACTACATACACCTACTGTGATGAAATGCATGTCCTCAGACCATTCAAAGTCAGAGAACTTATCTAGAAAATCGATGCTGTCCCTTATATATGAAGGCAATTTAACTGCATGTGGTAATAGAAATTTGTGTAACAACAGACTTATGTTAGTTAAAAAATATTTCTGGGCAGAAACTATTGTTCTACCTAGGGGGTTAAGGGCATCTTTGTGGATTTTGGGTAGTCAATAAAAAACTGCCAATTCACTATCATTACAACTGAATTTTTTCTCCATATCCAATCTGGAATACTACCCTAATCGAAACCCCTTATGTAAAATAATCTCAAAATCACATATAGCTTTTCTATATTCATTTATATTACTAACACTGTAAGTTTTCTTATCATCCAGATGCAACATACACATAGTAAAATATTGCTGGGAAGTCATTATCACAATTTTAACCCCTTTATCTGAAGGTTTAATAACAATATTATTATTTCTTGCCAAAAGCTGAATTTCATGCCATTCTTGAGCAGTTAAATTATAAGTAATAATGTTCTTGTTATTCATAAAATCATTATATTCAATTTCCACTGCATAATTAAGCATTTGAGAGAAATGATGAACACCTTCATGTCTGTATGGAGGAATAAAATCACTTTTATATGCAATTTCTGTAGTGTTAAAAAGACTATACATTAAAATCAGTCTCCCTCTGCATTGATATCCATATCAGAGTTGCATGTATGGAAGCTGTCATCAAAACTATCATCAGAATCCCCAAAATTGCCCATATTGCAACAACTATCCCTCTCTTTAATAAAAAAATAATAAACTAAATGCAATTTATGACACATCCTGAACACATCACATTTAAGTTCATATAAGTGCTGTATTACAGTCGGAATACATTTCAAGCCATAATTCAATACTTTTATCTGACAATTAGTTAAAGCTAGGCCTGAAATATTAATTACCACAGAATCTAAAACTAAATTAGTACCATTTAGATTTTTTGTATTGTCGCATATTGTATTTTGAGTAAGTAGGGTCTGGTTGGTGGCGTCCTCATTTACGGTCGTTGTAAACTTCATCCGAATTACTGGACTCTCTCCAAAAGTCTTTCACCAGCCTGAAAGGATCTTGAGGAGTGGGTATTGCCAGAAACTGTTCACCATTGTTTTCTGTATCAGCTGATGTGCCAGACACGCCAGACGCAAAGGAAACAGCTCTGGAGGAACTGAAAGATTTTCTTATGGGGGCAACATTCCCTCGTTCATTTTTGCGTTCCCTTTTCCGCCACAAAAAGGTATGCCCCCTTCATAGTCCCTTAAGTCCCATTTAAGTTTAGTGCTTTTTTGTTCTACCAATTTACTTTCATACTTTTTTAATTTTTCATTTATATCTGACAGCTGCATATCCAAGTTATTAAGAGTTAAAAGCTTGGATAATTCCTGAAAAGTAGACTTGATATCAGCTTTGATTCTAGACTGCTTTATGAGGTCTCGCTCAAGCAGAATTGACACCCATTCTAATGCACATTGGTGTGCAGCTGCCGGCCATCTTGGAAAATTTTTTTTCAGTATCATCTGTCATATTAAACGGTGCAGAGGGAGTTTTAAACGCCCTCAGTCCTCTAGGAGAAATGTCTAAATCCATATACCTCTGTAGACCCAAAATATTGAAATAGGTAGCAGTTTCTTTATGAAGCAGATGTTCTAATTTGTCTAATAAGGCACCCAATTCACCAGGCAGAGAGGAATGTGCATGTTCACTAACCTGCAAGAGTAGAGTCACTAGTCTGGCTCTCCGCTTATGATCAAATTTGTCCATAAAATTAAGAGAATTCGAAACACCATTACCCCCATTTCCACATACATTCATACCAGCAGAAGGAGTTGTACCAGATCCATCATTGTGAACAACAAAAGTGTCCACTGTCTGTTGTGAGGTATCCATTAGGTCTTCTCTAAACACTCTTGGTATGTTGAATGATGGATCACTTGCCATAAGGAAAACAATAAAACAGCCACACTAAAAAAGAAATGAGTAATTCAAAAAACAACAGCCAGGAACTGTCAAAAACAGGTTTAAATATAGAGGATATAGTGAACCTGCTGGCCACAACTTTAGCTTCTGTTTTAACCCCCTCTCTCCCATGGTCTTACCCCAGGAAACATAGGATATATGCCATGTGAATGGGGAACTGCAACAGTCATTCCTCTGCATGAGGTTGGGCCATCAATGGACCCTGGGGGCTACAGCCCCATAAGTCTGACTAGTTTCATATGTAAAGTCAAGGAAAGAATTATGATGGAAATTGTCAATGTTGACTTAGGAAACCTCAAGCACTGGATCCAACCCAATTTGGTTTTATTAAGGGCAGATAATGCCTACAGAACCTGCAGGAGTTCTTTGAGCTGTTCACCAAGGCAATAGACAAGGGCAAAATGGTGCATGCTGCCTACCTTGACCTGGCTAAAGCATTTGATACAATATACCTCTCAGACATCATAACCAACCTCATGGAATTAGTCATAAACCCTTATATTACATGCTGGATATCCTGATGCCTCTCGGATAGGGCTCAAGTAGTTAGGATATGGGAGACCATCGCCACACAGAGGCCAGTCAATAGCACTGCTAGAGTCCCTCAGAACTCTGTGATGTGTCTGCTCCTTTTTTTTTTTTTTTTTGCTCCACTTCTCAGAAATCAAGGCCAATGTCAAGGGCTTCTGGCTGACCAAGTTTGCTGATGACTGCAAACTGGGTCTGTCATAGAATCCCCCCCCAGGATTCTAACATCCTGCAGGAAGGCTAACACACACAAATGACTAGTGCCATTGCCACAGCTTAAAACTCAGTACCAAGAAATTCATAATAGTACACTTTGGGATGACAGCTACCTCAGGAAACTACCTCAGTGATAACACATCCCTAAGAATAGACCCAGCAGTCAAGGATTTAGGGACATATGTAGATAGCAACCTGTCCTTTGACAAACATGTGTCTAAAATAGTAAGGAAATCATTCTGTGTTGCTCAAATTATAATCAAAGGCATGCATCCTAGTCTAAGGAAGTCAGCATCTCACTGTACTTGGCTCTCATCAGACCCATCACTGAGTATAACACCCCCTTTGGTATGTACCTGACCAAGCACATGCAACAGCTGGAATGTTCAACTGGAACAGTTTCCTCACCAAAAAAAAAAAAATACAGGGTGTTAACAACATGTCATTTACAGATTACACAGTCACTCAGTAAACACCAGGTTTTTGCCAGTCCATAAAGAAACACACCAATAACCTGAAAACGGAACTCCTGGAGCCAAAATAAACCAAGAACCACACAATCACTCCAGTAAGCACCAGATTACAGATTACCCCAAAGCCCTATCTCTATACTCTGTATCCTACAGACCGTTAACAGGCAATCTATGCCAGGCATACAAAGCGTCTTTGGATCCTGCTCTGATAGAACTTTTACATATCTAAAAAATGAATAGCATCAGAACTACATGATCTAGGGACCTAAACATTGCTTGTGACATAAACACAGCATGTTGGAGGGACAGGTATATGTCTTACAGAATTCTCCTTCTCTGGACAAGATGAAACAGAGCTCTTCCTTAATCTTTTCAAGCATAATCTGGATCAGTGGATGGGTAATTGCAAATTTACCCTTGACATAATAGGACAGATGCAGTCCGTAAATCTTTAACCTTAAAACAACTCATTCCCTCCAGTACAGCTCTTTTGAGTGTGTATCTTTAATTTCCAGTGTGTGTGCCTTGCGCCTTTAAAAACTGAAGTTATCACCTTACCGTTCAAACAAATACTCATTGACAGAGGTAAAACATCTATAAATTGTGTTTGCCATCATGCATGCTTCAGGATAAAATATTGTGATACCTTATTAAATGTACCCATACCGGTTTCGGCTATGTAAGCCTTCGTCAGTGTCTGATGAAGGCTTACATAACCGAAACCAGTATGTGAACATTTAATAAAGTGATTTCTAGGAAGAAGGTATTCTGATACCTTATTAAATGTACACATACCGGTTTCAGCTATGTAAGCCTTCGTCAGTCTCTGATGAAGGCTTACATAGCTGAAAGCAGTATGCGAACATTTAATAAAATGATTTCCAGGAAGGAGTGCTGGCCTGTTTTGTTGTTCTTTATGTTTATAAAAGCCCCAGTGGTCATTAGCCTTGTATATATCTATGAACCTATGAACCTATACGCAACTGATTTTTAATTATCTCAGCTATTTACCTGTGATAAGGTTTCTTTCCTAATAAAGGTGCAATTGGAATCCCGTAAACTGAATGTGTACATCTGCTAGCTATGGCTTGCTATGAAAGCACCTTCCTAAGCATCTGCCATCTTGATATTATTTAGTGGGTAATCATAAACCACTGAAGAAATTGCATAAAACTGTCAACTCAACTAAGGTCTGGAAACTGATGTTCTGATTTGGGTATGTCCCTATCTTAAACTAGCTGTCCATCCAGTCATAGGTTCATAGGTGTTTACTAAGCTAATGACCACAAGGGCATTTGTAAGCCTAACCATGCATCCCAAATTGCTGACAAGTTCTGATACCCTTGAAAAGTGATAAGTGTAAGCATGGGCCGGGAGATGAACCATGTTGGTCGAAGGACAGATATGCCTCCTTATAGAGCTTCCCTAATATTCCTGCCATCTATTGTACTGTAGCAGCAGCTAGGGCATCTGTCCTGATACATATAGTCACACTCACACATAGTTTATTCGAACTCTACTCCATCAGCCTTCAATAGAGCTTGATTTTCTTTGCCCAATATGAAATCTGACATTTATTTCTTTCTCTCTCCCCTTTAGATGCAACATCATATGTAATGGATTCTCCCAACTTCAGTGCATAAGCTGTGACATCAGTGCAGGTTTCCTCCATTCCTTTTATCTTTGTTGTTCTTCAGTGACCACATTATGCAATTACTTATGGATTCATTCTATACAGCTTCGTACTGCAGAGGATCTTCTTATCCCAGTGCTGCGGATTTTCTTCTTTTTACTTTCATCACCACAATTTCTCTTGCTACTGAGAACACTTAGAACATTTCTCTTTGTCTCTACACTTTTGCCATTACTGCAGTATAGCTGCAGCTCCCATATTTTCTAAGAGTGTTGGTCCACATTAGTTTTAAGTCCTGTTATTACCTCTGTTTCTTGATTATCCTTGTAGTCCTGTCTCCAGTGGTTCCTTACTGCACCATTCTTGTTTTCTATGTGTATCAAAAATAATTACTGCCATGCAGATTAATTTGCTGCATCTCTGTTGTTGTTCAGATAGGTTTGACTGACCCCATTTCCATGTGATGATCTCCTTGACATCAGCACTCTCTTCTTTCACATGGTTTCTCCATGAAGCAAGTGCAGGTTGTTACAAATCCAACAACCTGTAACACCCCATAATTTTATGAGCCGAGCTGAAGACCCACAGCCTTTGCACATCACTTACTGCTGCCTTTTGTCTAGGTTGTTTCTTTCATCCAATGAGTTATTGACTTGTTGATGTTAATTCGAGCTAGCTGACCTACTGCCAGCAGTAGTGTAGTCCAAAGCTTGCCATTTATTAGTTTGACCCCTTTGTGGAGCTAACAGTTGTTCACCTAATTATTGAATGAATGTGTGAAGGTAAGTGTGCTTAAGTTTTAATTATCTAGTAAAATATCAGGAAGTGAAGACAGCATACAATGTATAAAGGAAATAAAATCTAGGGGAGATACCTTGGAAAAGGATGGGCTTCAATCTCAACAGTTGTGTTCTGAAGGAGTAACTTTCAGCAGTTTTCTTATCATTGTTACCACACTACCACTAAAAAGTCAAATGTTTTAAAGCTAGACTCTCAGAACAATATGTATGCATGTGTGTTACTGTACCTGTTTCATTGAAAAGATTTAAAATGTCAATGCTTGTTCATTAAAATCTCATTTTAAAAATAACATTACTAATGAATGAGTTAAATGCCATTTCATTTTAATTCTGAATTCAGAATTAATTGAAATCTACACAGACGTTGTTCCATCAGAAGGAAAATTTTCTAAAGCAATGCCTTCTATCACAATACCGTAATAACCAAAGACTTTAAAGTTAGTTTCAGAGTACTGTTTCTGTCTCCCTCCCACTAGTGTAATTACTAATTTAAATTATGCATGTATACCAATCTGTTTGAAAATAAGCTTACAGACTGCTTTAATATTGACAAAATCATGATCTCTTTTAAAGTATATCTGATGTAATTTTTCTAAAGCATAGACGCCTTTGTAAAAATTAACAGTATTTAAATGTTTTACTTTCCTTGGCAGTTTTATAATTCAAGGAGGTTTCCAATGACTAAAGTTATTCACCTGTATTACCATGCACTGCATAACAGTTCACTTATGCCTCCTTAAAAGAAAAGCTTTCACAAATGTGAATGTCACATAATCTTTTCAGACAGGGGTTGTAGATATTAACCACCAGCACTGAATTAGGTTGTACATACACTTATTGTTCTTTGGAATATATATATATATATATATATATATATATATATATATATATGAGAAGGCTGGATGTATTTTTTTCTGTAGCTCTAAGCTATCTTTGTTTACTAAGAATGACTGCATGCTGTGTTATATGTGCTTTGTCATATGGTTTCCTTATACTCATCCTACAAAAGGTAAAAGATATTGTTATCGAAGGTTTAGCATGATTTATGTTGGCTAAAGAACATAAAGATCTTAAGACTAAACTGTGGAATATAAATATCAATCAAGATGCAATACTTATGAGAGATTTTTGACTACATAGACTCAAAATGAAAAACTCAACATCAAATAAGTATGCACATATATTAATTGACAATGTCAGTAGAACTAATCTGGGATAAACAGTATAAAGTGCACCTAGCTGTGTCACTATCAGCTCTGTTGATAAACTTAGGAACTTTCTTCTGTCCATCCATGATTATACCCTGAATACTTAACACAGATCATGTCATAGTTCATATTAAATTCAAACAGTTATAAAGACATTATCATTCTTAAACGTTACTAGTGGAAAACATACCTTTCTATGTGTAGAAACTAGAGATAGGTACAAGAGTTCTTGTAAAGTAGGTGCATCTGGCCCCAAATCTGGACAACTAATTATCATACAATTTGTATGCAGAATAATATGTACCCCCTCCTACATCCAGTAAGATTGTGGAACACTACTCAGAAACACATAGAAAGTGACTGTGTGTGCACAAAAGGTCAGCTAGCACTTATGCTTAGTCTGGCCTCAAGCAGGGTTCTACCTGTACTCGTAATAAAATGGCTACAACACACTAAGCCTTCTTGTGAGCTTCTTCAAAGTATTTATTAAAATGGTAAGGTGCAAGCATTTTGTTCTAGTATATTTAAAGGATAATCTGGAAAAGATACCGAGCAGAAAAGAGAGGGAGTCTTTCTAAAGCAACAGAACAGCCATACATAATGCTTTTTTCCTGCACTTCTTTGAGGTAACTATTGCTGCTGTAGGTACTGAATGAACTCTTCAGTAATTGAGCAAACAGTGTTAGGGCTATGAGCTTCATCTTGTAGTTGTGAATACAATTCTCTCAGTCTCAAGCTATCAATTATATGACTTTGAGAAACTCATCTAATCAGGCAACACTTAAGAAAGAGGTCTTGTGCATAATGGTTTATCTGGTTAAGGGTGAATTAAAATTAAATTAAATTAAAACATTTACAAGCCTTAAAGGGTATGGGTGGATACATCTGGAAACCAAAATAGATATGCTTGAGCATCTCTGAGTATGTATCAAGCAATGAGAAAAAATGTGATACTGTATCCAAAAAGACCCACAGTGTTATTGATATATATATATATATATATATATATATATATATATATGTATATATATAGGGTCTATATTGAATTAGTGAATGCTTAAAAAAGCGGCTAATTCAGTGACCCCTTTTAAGTGAAAGCTTACAATCTTGAACACCCGGAGCAGCGATTTTTTTCACAGGACAAAAAATCGCTGGGCCGGTTTTGGGAGTTCGCCATTTCCTCCACTGTGGTGTGATCTCGGAGTTGGTATATTTAAGTAGGGGGGTATGGGGGGGGTGAAGCCCCCCCACATTATGTAATGTTTTAAGTTTTTTTTTTTTTTTTTTTTGTGGAACAGCGATTTTTTTCCCTGGGAAAAAAAAACTCTGTTCCGGCTGTTTGGGATTTTAAGCTTTCGCTTAAAAAGAGTAGATGAATTAGCGTTCGCTAATTTAATATAGACTATATATATATATATATATATATATATATATATATATATATATATATATATATAGGTTCTTGGGTACTTACTAGGCTATTTTTCTGTGAGGCTCTTAAGAAGCCTAGGCCTGAATTCCCATGGTATAATTATTAGCCCTTATATTTTGCAATACGAATCTCCAAAGATAGAAATAACAAGTGTATGTTAGGGTAATTACATGTTTCCCCTCTCCATGATGGCTGTTGGTGCTAAATGGGGGGGGGGGTGAATTTGCGGTTTCACATCCATTCATCCAAGCTACATTTGATTAGAGTTAGAGAAGTACAGTAGACAGTCGATTATCTGAAAGACGATTATCAGCACAATTAATTATCAGAACCAGCCTTCCAAAGTTTTCGGGTGGGAAAAATCATAATGTCTAAAAATGTAAACATTATATGTATTTGCCTGAGCATGTTTTTTGAGCTTGTAGCCAGCTAGTTTGTGAAAAATATTCTTTATTGTCCAGTGGAATCGCTGAATGGTTGAAAAGTGTATTCCTGCATGCAGAAAAAAAACAAGATTTTAGAAGTTTTTTACCCAGTTCAATTATACGTTTGATTATCCAAACAATATGATTATCTGAACTACCCTAGGTCCCAATTAGTTTGGATAATCAACTCTCTACTGTACTCTGCTTTATGTCGAGAAAATGGTTCTTTGGAAGTAATTCTCTGTGATACATACCTACCCCTCTAGCATGTTCTGCTAATCTCACAAAAGAGACTGAGATCCCTGCATGACTGTTTTTAATACCAGTGGACTTCAGAATGTGTAATAGGTCTGACAAAACAGGGTCTGTCAAGGCTTTATACATAAGGTATAATAGCCTGTATGATACTGAGAAGCGAGAAAAGCTTTCAGATTGTCTGCATAGTTTTATGACTTAAGCCCCTGATTTTTTACTAGGAAAGCTTTGTGGTCATTCCAACTGTGACAAGTATTTGGGCAGTTACATACCAAAAGGAACATTATTGGTCTAATGAGTGCATCATGCCTTTAGAAGTAAGCTGTGCAATGAGTAAAGACTTCCTTACAGCACTGGATATGTGGTGATCATGAGACATCTCTTGGTCGACATAGGTTCCCAGATCTCTAACTGCAGGATCAATTTTTTGAGGGGGTGTTGTCAGCGTGAAAGTTACAAAGGGAGTCATACTTGCTGAAAAGATGAAATTATACTTTTCTTAGCATGCAATTTTAGTCTGTGGTTTTGGTGCCATTTATTTGTTTGGGACAGGGCCTCTTGTAAGATCCTGGTGTCCTCTGGGGAGTTAATGATGGCACCAAGTTTGCACTCATCTACAAACTTGGTTAGCCAGAAACTCTTAATATTAATTTTGATGTGTGATAAGTAAATTCCAAAAAGATGTGGTCCAAGGACTGAACACTGGCGTACTTCACTAGTGACAGGTCTTTTGGAGGAGGTTGAGACACCCATCCTTGCTTCCTGTGTTCTGTTAGTGAGCCAATGTGCTGGAGGTTAGCATTTAGCTGGGAGAGTTTATCTATAGCACCTGAGTGTGGGATGGAGTTGAATGGCTTGCAAGGTCCAGATTAGCAGTGTACAGTGATTTGCCCTTATCCATTTTTCAAAGAACTCAACCAGGTTAAGTAGGCAGGATCGTCCCTAACAAATTTGACTTTGGTTTGGTCAAGAGTCTGTAGGTCACTATGTCTCTATTTATTAGTTATATAATGATCCTTTCCATAGTCTTACAGACGAGGCTAGTCAGGCTTATGGGTCTATAATTAACTGAGTCTGTTGTGGTCCCACCTTTTTACAAGGGAATGACTGTCACTGTCCTCCATTGAACTGGCACAAGGCCTGTTTTGAGACTAATGCTGAGAAGAGTGTCTGTAGGGGGTCTGAGAGTTCATGTTTCAAGTTAGCTAGTAAGCAACCAGGTGCATTATTTGACCCCATAGTCATGGTGTTCTTGGTATTAGACAGTGCTTTGAGAAGTTGTTGTTGGGAGATTTAAAGAAGGGGATAGATGTGAATATTTAATCTGAGAATATTGGAGAGGAGAGGGGGTGTAGTTAGAGCTGAATATGCCCACTAGTAGATTGGCTATGCCCTTTGGGTCTGAGTATGTGGTATAATTTACCATTAGCTCTACACAGTGTCATGCATTGTTTCTGAGATTTCTAACATAGTTAGAGAAGTCTTTATTGTTATCTTATAGCTGGGTGCCCATTTTTACCTTATTGCTGGCTTTGGTTGATTTGATCAGGGTTCAGAGTTTGTTGTTTAGTTTAGCAAGAACATGTTTGGTTTCTTGAAAGTTACATTTAATTTTACATGCTGTGAGTTTTTTACTATGGAGACTTTATTTTAGGTTTCCCCCACAGGGGGTTATTTTAAAATTTGGCTAAGTATTTCTGAGGGGGACAGGTTCATTTATGCAACTATTTACATGTGCAAAGAACTTGGTAGTAGAAGATTTCACAAAGGCAATGGGATTGATGAGGTGGAAGGGGCTTTTGAATTTAGTCAGGCCATCACTCAGTTTTAGTAGATTAGCCTTTGCATAGTCTCTGAATACTGAGTTTATGGGAAATACTTCAGGCTTCATTCTTAAAGTGAATGTGACTGAATTGCAGTCTGAGTTGATCAGGGAGGAGGTTACAGTATGTGGGGAGCAGTGCTGTCTCATATCGGTAAGGACCAAGTCCAGGATTTAATCTCTCTTGGTTGGGGTATGGACTAACTGGTTTAGGGAGGTTGTATTTATGAAGTCCAGAAATCACAGGGACTACATGTTGTTTGAGGATGTATAAGCTTCCCAGTTAATGGTAGGATAGCTTAAGTCTCCCTGGAAAATGGTGTTTTATACGTAGGGACTCAATGCTAGTTACATAGGAGGTATGGGCCAAGGAGGACAATGGAGGGGTGTACTGTAGTAAGCTATGATGTGATAAGGGGTTTTGATCATAGTAAGTTGGATGTGGAGAAGTTGCAAGTCATTATCTTGTTTAATGAGTCTGTAGGAGTGATATTTGTTTTAGGGCTATAGAGATGCCACTGCCTTTAGTGCCTACTTCTAATCCAGTGGGAATACAGAAGTGATAGGCATTGAGATCATCTACTGATGGAATGCTGTCATTGGTCTTTAACCAGGTTTCTGTGATGGTGCATATTGTGATGATATGAGGTAGTGCCATCTGTGCCAGGGAGAGTAGGGTAGTGCATGTGTAACATATGCCAACATAGCTAGCTGGAGTTTTGTACAGAATTTTATGTCAGTTGACTATCACACTGATTTATACAGACCTTAGCAAAGCTCTGGGTGTGTACTGTACCACAGTCAGGTGACCAGCTGTGATGTCATTCTATAACCATCACTCAAATGATTCTTTAGATATTAGTGAGGGGTATGATGGAACTCTTGCAGCAGCACTTTGTTTTTCAGAACTTGACAGGAAAGAGCTCTCACAGATATCTCACACAGCCACACACCGCATCTTGCCTTGCTGTAGTAAGCAACTCAACACCTCATCTTGCCTTGCTGTAATAAGCAGCTCAGCACTTATCATCTTGCCATGCTATAATAAGTAACTTAACTAGAGAACAGTAATTCTTTAGCCAGTCAGGAAAATATAGTGAGATTAGTTAAGTATTGTTTTTTCTGCAACTGTGTGACTCCATCCAACTGTGTTATTTTTATACCTCCTGTGATTGAAAATCGGGTATTTATTGTAACTAGATATTCAGTATTCTCAAGTTTTCTATTTTATTATTTATTATTAAATATTTCTATACCTTTCATCATGGCTGGTCTTTTAGAGAGTACTAAACTAAATACTTTCAACATCTTAAGTGTATTTATGCTTATTTTAGTAACATTGTGGCAAGTCCTGAAAGACTTGCTGCTTTGGTCAAACTATACCATTTGTATTAGTATTAATTTTACTCAGCATAATTGGATACCCATGTAAGAGCCTTAGAGTAGTTGACTGGTGACTGCATAATTACCTTATAGTCTGGGCAGAGGGGGCATAGCTGTGCCAACTTTCCCAGGTATGTGTGTGTGTATATAAAAATCAGATATCCAAGTGTATGTGTCAGCTACCAGAACAGGGAAACAGAGGTCCAAAGTGGTCAGTGTGGAGTCTCCTTTGGAGCATGGAGAGAAAGAGAGAGAGAGAGAGAGAGAGAGAGTCCAGCCTCAGGTCTGGAGTGTGCTCCCTGTGTGTTCTTAAGGGAAATTGTGCTTGATACAGAGAGTTGCATTTGGAAATACTATGTGTATCCATTTTTTGCTCCTAGTGGCCATCCCTCACTGGTGTCAGTAATGAGGATTGAGGCTCCTTGATTACTGGCCTGGACTAGGGACTGTCACACATATAGCTACACTTTCCAAGGAAAGTATTGTTTATAGGGTGTGGCGTTTTTGTTAATGCTCTGAATTATTATTGAGCAGCAAAACATTAATGTTGTTTGGAGTTTTGGAAGACTGACATTACTTAAAAAAGCACTATGGGGTTAAGAAGGTTTTAGCCAATAAATGGAAGTCTTGGGAGAAGAGGTGCAGGCCATCCTTAACAAAGCAGTCGGGGCTGTCTACCATCCATTTCCAGGCTGATATGTATTGTATCCCCATAGAATGACAGTAGAATCTAAGTCAATTGTTAAAGTCAGGTATCTTTTGATCATATTGTGGCATCACTCTTGGTGATGGTAGATTACTGCTCAAGGCTCTAGGTTCTTACCTGCCTCAGACACATATTGCAGAAGCTCCATTATATCTCTTTATATAGTCCTGGGAGGTACATCTCAAGTCATTTACACCCAGATGCAGAGTGACTGTATCATATGTGTACTTGTGGTGCATGGGAAGAGCCCGTTGCAGTGCATATTGTTGTAAAGTAAGCATGTGCATGCTTCACATGACTCTTTAGTGAAGATCCAGTTAAAATGGAGGAGCTATAATATAATTGGCTGAAATGTACACTGTGAAACAAACGAAGAATAAGACTTTCAGTAACCACCAAGAGACAGTATTTTTAGCGCTTTCTTTCACAATTTAATGCCGTGAACTTCTTCAGAAAAAGAAGAGACTTCCCAAACTCTTCTTTTATATTACATAAAAGGAAGTGATGTCATGAATTAAACATCATAATCGTGAAACCATCTTTTTTTATATAAAATAATACATGTATATGAGTATATAAATATTTATATACATGTGTATTGTGTAATAATAACCTTAGAAATGAACTTGTCATAAAAACATTTTCATATAAAACACATTTATCTTGTTATACATCTCATTGTGTTTACTTTAAATGAAGTTCAAAGTATGATAAATATTGTTAATGTAAAAAAAATCAATTTTGACAACAAATCTGTATATCTAATATGTATCTTTGATGTATATGATGTATTTTGGGCACAGTGTAAATTCATTGTGCCATGTTGGTAATTAATTGTGCTATCTTTATGTGTTTACTTAATATAAACTGTGCGTTTTAAAATGTGCAAACATCAATTAATACAAAATGCCCTTGTAAAGTTTTTCATGTATAAAGCGTACAAAATATTTTATAAAGTACAGAATAATAATTACTAATACATAAAAAACTAATACTGACTAATACTGTACTGATTAATCTATCTGTCAACCAAAAAGCACTTTAAATTTACCATCTCATTTAAACCAGGTGGATGATCTGCCCATAGCAATAGTTGCCACAATGCTTCTTTTTGTTCTAATTTGTTATTGAGATGGTAAATTTAAAGTGCTTTTTGGTTGACAGATACAAGGGCATTTTGTATTAATTGATGTTTGCACATTTTAAAACGCACAGTTTATATTAAGTAAACACATAAAGATAGCACAATTAATTACCAACATGGCACAATGAATTTACACTGTGCCCAAAATACATCATATACATCAAAGATACATATTAGATATACAGATTTGTTGTCAAAATTAATTTTTTTTACATTAACAATATTTATCATACTTTGAACTTCATTTAAAGTAAACACAATGAGATGTATAACAAGATAGATGTGTTTTATATGAAAATGTTTTTATGACAAGTTCATTTCTAAGGTTACTATTGCACAATACACATGTATATAAATATTTATATACTCATATACATGTATTATTTTATATAAAAAAAGATGGTTTCACGATTATGATGTTTAATTCATGACATCACTTCCTTTTATGTAATATAAAAGAAGAGTTTGGGAAGTCTCTTCTTTTTCTGAAGAAGTTCACGGCATTAAATTGTGAAAGAAAGCGCTAAAAATACTGTCTCTTGGTGGTTACTGAAAGTCTTATTCTTCGTTTGTTTCTTGGTTTGGTTCTACAAATTTTTTGAAATGTACACTGTGTTGCACTGTGTAAAAGCTCTAAAATAAAATATGCAGTGGAAATATGTAGTTAAGTAAATAGTAAAGCGATTTCAACAGCATGCAACATGGACCTGACAGTGCTATCTAAGCTGAGGCACTTCAGTGGCAGTGTCTAAGTAAATGACCTGAAGCAGATGGATCCTTTTTATCCTTATACCAACAGACCCAGAAAAGAAAGCTTTAGACTTGGATGCCTTTCTGAAAAATTTGTTGGTAAGTAACCATTGCTGATGGTGGAATAATTTGCTATACATCACTAGCTTATTTTACCTTAGATAGTGCTCTGATAGCTTCATGTATAGACTCACTTTCCTCCTCAGGACTGCCTACCAAATTCAGGTATTTTAAGGATAAGGATCTACATACCTGTGCCTGCTTTCATCTTAAAAAATGTCTATAAGTTGTACATCAGCATCAGTGAAGCATTTCCATATTCAAATGAAGTTGATATGTTCTGTAAATGAATATGCTTATAAATATATACACTGACCAGTGGATGCTACCCACTTGGCTGTTAATATCAAAAGTTGTAAATTAGTAGTAACAGTCTTAATTTAAAAAGTAAGCCTTATATAATCAGACCTTGTTCACATAAACAAAGTTGTTCACCAGACTTCTATGATTCAGTTTTTCCCAGTGTATTGACCTTTCTTGTTACATTCTCAGTGACTCTGTTAACTTTGATAGTAATCTACTGAGTTCAGGAAGATCAGGACTAAAGAAATACATTGAATGCACCTAAGCATCATTTTTATATGAACACAAAAATAGAGCAGTAAAATTAATCTGCAACTACTCCTCAGTTTTCATTGTGTTTTTTTTTTGTCCACCACATAAAACTTTAGAGGTCTGGAAGAGAGTCCTACAAATATTAATGCAATCACTAGAGCAGGACTAAACACACTGTGTCACAACTCTGATGGACTTGCTTTTGTTGCACATGCTCCACCCAGCTACTACAATGTCACCTGATACTGACAGCTCCAATTGTGTCACCTGGTGTGGTGACACAGCACACACACACACACACACACACACACACACACACACACACACACACACACACACACACACACACACACACACACACACAAGCAAAAGCTTTGGTAACTGGCCACTCAGATGCTACACTCATTGATACACTTAAATCTGCTCAGGATGCTGTCTCTTAGTTATATAATGTTAATGATTTTTACATTCATGAACACATATTTGTAGAATATCAATACATGGGGACATTCAACAACAAAAAAGTCTTTGCTGGAATCACAAAATAAATAAGAGAGGTTCATAGGTTCATAGGCGCATACTAGACTAATGGCCCTGAAGCCTTTACAAGCCTAGCCCATAGGATTACCCTGGCATCATGCCACCCAACCTTAGTTCCCAGTGCCTCTGTCGAGTAAAGCCACTGGAGTGATCCCTGGGGTGAATTTTCTATTTCCCATCCGCTCATCAAGATTTCTCTTGAAGAGGGCCAGTAAGGTGCTCTGCTTGACATGTATTGGAAGTCTACTCCATAGCATGGGCAGTCGCTGAGTTATGAACCTGTACCTCCAGCATGTTCTGTTGATTGTGGTAATGAGGTTAAGGTCTCTGGAGCATGTGGTGTGGAGGGATTGGAATTTCTTTAGATGTAGCATTTCTAACAGAGTTGGGTCAGACATGGCTTTGTATGTCAAGCAGAGATCGCCTCTAAGTCAGCGATATGAGACAGAGTATAGGTGAAGTTTTTTTAGTCTGTCCATATAGGACAAATGTTTAAGGATTAGGATCCTTTTTGTGAAGTACTTTTGTGGCCTCTCGAGTTGTTGAGGGGTTTAGTGAGGTACATGCCAAATGTGGTATTGTACTCAATGATTGGCCTGATAACGGAAGAGTAGAGGGAGACAATGACCTCTTTCTTCCTGGATGCAAAACCCTTAGCAATGAGATGTGCCACATAGAATGACTTTCTGACCATAGTGGGAATGTGGTGGTCAAAAGAGAGGTTGCTGTCAATCTGTGTTCCCAGATTTCTTATAACGCCTTCTGTGTTCAGTGGACTACCATCGATGTGGTAATTCATGGGAATTGGGATTTTCCCAAAGGGGATGATGACACATGTTTTGGCATTGAGCTTAAGGCCATGTTTCTGACACCAGTTGTTGGTCTCAGTGAGGCATTTCTGTAGTATGTCAACATCACTCAGGGAGTTAATAACAGCTCCCAACTTGCAATTATCTGTGAACTTTGTCAGCCAGAGTCCCTTCATGTTGGCCTGGACTTCAGAGAAGTAGATACCAAACAGGAGAGGATCCATGACTAAACCCTGTGGGTCTCCACTCGTGACTAGTTGGCAGTCTGACTTGGAGTCAGCTACTTTCACACTGTAGGTTCTACCTGTGAGCCAGTTTGCAACCCACCTAGTAATATAGGGGTTGATGCCTAGCTTAGTGAATTTCTTTATGATTCCTAAGTGAGGAATGGTATCGAAGCCTTGGCCAGATCAAGGTAGGCTGTATGAACGACCTTGCCTTCATCCACAGCTCTGGTGACTGACTCAAAGAAGTTGACCAAGTTGAGCAGGCATAATCTACCCTTCACAAAACCAAACTGTGTGGGATCCAGAGTGAGAAGATTCCCTATATCCTTATTTATTAGGTCCATAATGATGCATTCCATAGCTTTGCATATCAGACTCATCAGGCTAATGGGACGATAGTTCCCAGGGTCTGTAGTCGCTCCTCCTTTGTGGAGAGGGATGACTGTAGCAGTGCACCATTCGGTAGGGACAAAGTCTGTGATTGAACAGGGCACATAGGTGAGGTGCCAGTTCACTCTGTAGTTCATGTAGAACACAGCTAGGGATATTGTCAGGTCCCATAAAAGCTGTATTCTTGGCCTTGAACAGTGCTGTTTTAACCTGTGCAGCAGTAATACTGGGTGACTGGCAATCTATTGGTATTGTGATTGGTCCTTTGGGGGTGGGAGAGGGGTAAAGTTGGCACTGAATCTGTTGGCCAGTGTATTAGCAATATCTGTTGGCTCTGTACAGAAGGTACCATTGTGCAGTAGCTCAGAGCAAATCTGGGTATTGCCGTGGAGATTCTTTACATAACTATAGAAGGCCATGTGGTTGTCTTTACTATCTGCTGCAATTCTGTTTTCATAGCTAGTTTTAGAGGATTTGATGAGGAATCTCAACTTTTTGTTGAGGCTGATAAGGGAGTTTTTCCAGTCTTGGGACTTCACCTTATCCCGCATCAGTTTCCTCCTTCTGTAGCTTCTGATAGCTGAAAAGATGTGCTACTTAACTTTCTGAAATGCCCCAATCAAAAAAAAATCTAGATTAAATGAAAATGCTTACTAATCTTTTTAAATCTTCTAGATCTAGATTTGAACTCATCTTGGTCTCAAAGGCTGAAAAGAATACAAATGTGGCAACACCATGTGACAATGCTACAGAGGCAAAGGGAGACATTGGTTAAATAAGTACATATATGGTAACTTCTGCCGCAAATACAGTTAATAACCCATGCTTCATGGGACTATACAACGTAGATGCTGGCTTCCTATACAGAATCAAGGATACGTGGTTTATGTTAAAAATATTAGTATATGTCAACGGAGAACAGTTCCTTGATATATGGTAACAGGGTGCAGTTATACAAATTCATAAGGGAAGGTCACATTACTCCCACTTAGATTTAGGCGTATCAGCATCACCAGCATTTTCTGTAAAGTCATCAAGGTAGTCATAATGAGGCTTATCCAAAATGACACACATGACCACTTTCAGTTATATATGCAACGATGTACTTGTTAAGAGGAGATCTTGCCTTTTCAACTGTTAAGCACTTTTTGCAGAGGTAACATCAGTACATGCTTATTATCTTGACCTTGCTAAGGCATTTGAAACTATCTATACACAATTCAATGAGGACATATAGTTAAGTAACACAACATAGCATTGGAGTTAGTTACATATCAATGACATCTCACAGGGCTGTGCATTGGGTTAATTTTTTTTTCTGAACTATTATTCATACATATTAATGTTGAAAATGGCTTTAGATATACAGTTATGTCAATGACTGCAAACTGGGAAATCTAATTACTTCACAAAAGTTTATGAAGTTATTCAAAAATTCTCTACAAAATACACATCTGGCACAGAAGTAATGACATATCCCTTAATGACAGTGATTTACCCCTTAATGGCAAAAGGATATAAGTCATCCTTAAAAATGGTCAGCTAATAAACAAGTTTCATCATCATTAAACAGACAGATGCAGTGACACATAAAGCATATTCTGTAGTTCATAATTCTAACAGGCATGCCTAATCACTTTGAGGAGATAATTGTACCACTTTTTATTTCACTGATCCTATTCAGTACTGAATATAAAACTGCATACAAAATATGAAAAGTTACACAATTCCTTCCTAAAACAAATAAATGAACGGAAGTACTTCAAGAATGGGCATTATATTTTATTTCTCAAAGGTTTTACACTTTTATTCGATTTGTAACTATATTTTACATTGAACTAGTATCTTGAAAATCTCTTTGATTTGTTATTTTATGTTTCCTATGTCTTGATATTCTGTGTTTACACTTTTATTCGATTTGTAACTATGTTTTACATTGAATTAGTATCTTGAAAATCTCTTTGATTTATTTTATGTTTTCTACATCTTGATATTCTGTGTTTTTTTTTTGTTTTTTTTGGTCTGGGTTGTGGTTGAAAAGGTTCCACAGACCAGTCCACATATCCAGTTAACAAATTTTAAATAAATAATAAAAATAAATAAATGTGTGTTTCTTACCAAAGATTAACAACATAATGTTAGCTTAGTACTTCTTTTTTATTTGATTTTACAATTCAATAATTATTCAAACAATTTATAAACAAAACTATACACAAACCATGTACAGAGTCTATAACAGAGTATGTGTATACAAAGAGCTAATACTTCTCTAGTAATTTATACAATTTTTGCCAAGCAATTAATAGATTGTTGCATTACTGGTTCTCATTTTCATAGTAGAGATAGTTTAGTATTTCTCAATGCCATAGCTGCTGTGACTTTTGTGACACAGTAAACAGTTATGGAAGCTCATAGCAAATATCAATTTTTGCTGCCTCTGACATAGGCCATCAATCCACAGGCCATTCCACCTGACAGCCAACAGGAAATTGTCTTTTAATTACAATATGCATTTTGGGATTCCTTGCACTATGATGATATGTTTCTTACTGTCGGTAATTTAGGCTTTATTTATATTGCACAGGTAACACTTTTGGCCAGATTCAGTAGAGCCTACACAGTCTGTTTACACCATGTACCCATTGCACTGCACTGTTTTGGATTCAAAAAGCAGCTCTACACCACCACACAAACAGGTTAAACACTGCAGAATGCAAATTACTGCATAAGCAGCTGAATTGTATGCTAATCAACCAATCCAAGATGGAGGAGCTATACAACCAGCTATGAAGCAACCGTGTAGACTCAGTACTGTTTTTCCTGCCAATTCCAAAACCTATTGGAATGCAGACACAGAAAGGAGTATACAATGTTAGGGACTCCCCCCAAGCACTGCAACCCTGGTGTCTCAGTACTTTTTTCACACATGTATCATCTACACTACAGAAATTAATATCAACTATTGTGTGATATGCAATGCTCAGTCTATTAACATGCAGATATAGAACTATTGACCCATAAGCCTAAAAAGCCTTATCTGCAAGGCTAGGAAAGGAATCAGTGTGGACTTTATCCACAGGGACATAGATACCCTCAACACACTTGGCTCATTTTGGTTTTGTCAATGGTAGATCTTGTTTATTAAACCTAGTAGACTTCTTTGGTACTGACCCTAAAAACCTGGATGGGGGATAATAGGACCTACTGCCTATGTTGAATTATCCAAGGCCTTTGACACTATCCCCCATTCAGGTATCATAGAGAAAATCTTCTATCTGGGGATTAACCCATACATTACTAGATGGATAGCCAGTAACTCACTAACAGATCACACACTGTCAAAGTTGGGGACTGCACCTCCACCACTAGACCACTTATCAATGGAATACCAGATCTGTGTTGGGCCATTATCTGTTTTTAAATGATTTTTCTGATGTCCAGGCAAAGGTAGACGGCCTGTGGCTTATCAAGTTTGCAGATGACTGTCAACTGGATGCAGTCATATAGAGTTCCACCACTATGTTAACATATTACAGAAGGGCCTGACACAGACAAACGATTGCTGCCAAACTCACAGACTGAACATTACAGCAAAAAAATGCCTCATTGTCCCCTATGGCAATGATGTACCACTGCTAATTATGATATACATAGCACCCCTCTAAGCGCAAACACAGTGTTGCAAAACTTGGGAACACATATTGATAGCAATCTACCCTTCGATCACTATGTGTCCATAGTAGTGAGCCACACATTCTACATTGCGCACTTCATAATTAAGGCCATCACATCCAAGACCAGGGAGGCCACAGCTGTGTTGTACTCTACTCTTATCAGACCACTAATTGAGTACAATGCTCCTTTCTGCCTGTGCCTCAACAGACATCAGCAGCAACTGGAAAAAACACAGAAGTTTGTGACTGAGAGAATCTAGGGCCTCCAAAACATGGCATACATGGAAAGACTGAAAGACCTGTCACTGTACACAGTATTATGCAGGCTGCTGATAGGTGACCTATGCCTGGCCTACAGAGCAGTCTCAGACTCTGCCCTACTGGAAATGCTGGACATCTGAAAACCAAATGGGACAAGAATAACTTGCTCTAGGGATCATAACCTAGCCTGTGATGTAAACAGAACATGCTGGCGAGGAAGATATATCCCAATATACCCAGTAAGGGTACTTGTGTTTTTATATGACTAGGCTTGTAAATGCCCTAGAGCCATTATGCTAATAACTTCCTATAAACCGATGAAGCTATGAACCTATGCAGGCTTCCCAATGTCTTCTCTCCAACATGGCCTGCTGATGTCATCCACTATAAGTCGATCTGCAGTGTTGTAAAGGTTAGACTTGTGCCGTGGTGCTTGCATAAAGTACTGAGTTCTGTAGTCTGTGTACTTAGGGGTTCTGTTCTCACTACAGTCAAATGTGTCTGTGTGTCTGTGTGTGTGTGTGTGTGTGTGTGTGTGTGTGTGTATGTGTGTGTGTATGTGTGTGTGTGTGTGTGTGTATGTGCACGCGTGCATGCATGTGCACTTGCTTGACATTACAGAGAGCCTTTCACACCAGCATGTGGGACACTGTTATTGCCATATTCTCCTCACCAGGCACTGCTGATGTCATCAGCTATATGTGATTTGTGGATGTCCACTATTCCCACTAGGGCAACATCAGAGACTGTCCTGAAGGCCAGGCAGAAGTTATCTTATCCTATATGATACAGATTACAGTGACATGGATTTCAGTCAATTCATGAACATCATGGCATGGTTTGTATGGACTGTGTTTTCTTGGTGAGTGACCCATGTGGTCTCTACAGCTGCTGCATGTGTCTAGTGAGGTACATGCAAAAGAGAGCATTATACTCTATATTAGTGTTCTGATGTGGTTTCAGTACAGTGCTGTCATATATTACTGACATCTGAATATGATGGCATGATTTATGATGTGCACAACATAGGCTTTCAATACTAGTGTGGACACTTGGTCAAAGTTCAGAGTGCTGTGTATGTGTGTTCCCAGTGCTTGCATCAATGGGTTTCAGCATAGTGGGACTGTTAACTATGCTGTAATTAACAGGGAATTCCACTTTGCAGAAAGCCAAAATAGAGACACATGTTTGCATTTATTTGTAGACCATGTGGCTTTGTCACCAATCATTTGTCTGTGCTAGCCCCTCCAGTAGATTGTTATCATCATAGGTGGACTCAGTGATTGCACCCAGTATGCAAGAATCAGCAAACATGGTAAACTAAA
This sequence comes from Protopterus annectens, assembly GCF_019279795.1. Classification (NCBI taxonomy): domain Eukaryota; kingdom Metazoa; phylum Chordata; order Ceratodontiformes; family Protopteridae; genus Protopterus; species Protopterus annectens. The sequence goes on along the minus strand of NC_056744.1, from coordinate 687,567,177 downwards.
GGCTGTATACTTTAGCCTGAACTGTCATGAAATAGATTCCAAACACTAAATGGCCAAGCATGGATCCCTGGGGTACACCGATGGTGACAGCTCTACTGGTACAGGTTGATTCACCAGCTTTCACAGTATGTGTTGTGTCAGTGAGCCAATTTGTTAACCATCTAGTGACATGAGGTTTAATCCCCATCTGGGAGAGTTTCTTAATGATCCCTGTGTGGGGGATTGTGTTCAAACCCTAGGCCAGTTGAGGATGGCCAGTAGTTATTTATTTATTTATTAACATTTGTTGACTGGGAAAGTCCACTGGGTCAGAGACCCATTTTCAGTGGAGGCCTGTGGAGAAAAGCTCCACAAGTATTACAAAAGAAAGGCAACATTTAAAATACAATTAAAGTATTACAGATAAAACAGGGCGAAAAACATATTATAATTTACGTTTCTTAGGATTTAAGTTAAATTGAACTAGAAAAATCTGTACAATAGGATGAATGTTACATTAATAGTCCAGGCATGGACTAAGATACATTGCTTTCTTTGTTAAGATTATGGTATCCTGTATAGAAGGCATACACTTGTAAAATGTGCAGACTGGGTTTTGCAAAGTATTTGGTGAAAAGTACTGATTAAGGTGGTTTGCTCCTGAGGCAAGTGCAGGATGGATTGTTTAGCTAATGTGTTTTAGAGCTACTTTAAAAGTTTTTGGGTGGTCAATGTGGGTTATTTCTAATGGAAGGTTATTCCATAGTCTAGCTATGGTATGGGAGAACAGACATTGTCCTGCCCTTTTGTTGGGTTTAGTTACAGTAAGCATCTGTTTACAGGAATATCTTAGTGTTCTTGTGTTGGTATGTGTTTATAGGATTGAATTGAGGGCAAGGCAGTCATTTGGTTTAGAAATTAGCTTGTGGGCTAAGGTTAGTTGGGTGTATTGTAGATGGTAGGAAAAGTCTAGCCATTTTAGCTTGGTGATGACATGGCAGTGATGAGAATGGTGTGGTATTTCTGAGGTGAATTTGGCTAATTTGTTGTAACAAGATTGTAATTTATTACTAAGGGTTGTGTGCAGATTAGTAAAAATGGCACTACCATATAGAAGGGAGGGGATGAGTAGGGTAATGGCTAGTTTTAGCTTGTGGCGATATAGTTTACCTAGTTTGAAATGGGTTTTCTTTATTGCAGTTAGGATGTGTGGTTCATATGTGAGTTTATCTATTGTTATACCTAGTAGGTCCTGGTACCTAGTATGTACTGTCTTATCTACATCCAGGCCTATCACACAGAGTCAATGGGCTGTGACAACATCACAGATTGCTTATCACATAACTCATCACACACACCTTCCTTACACTGTCGGATACAGACTTCAATACACCCTCCACACAGACTATGTTGCTGTAGAAGGGTGTTTTCAACATTCATCCATATGAGTTGGGGTGGAAGCACCCAATAGATGCATGTATAGACACAGCCTATCTGCTCTCATCATAGGTTCATAGGATCATAGGTAGGTACTAGGCAATCTGCCCGAAGGCATTTATAAGCCTAGCCAGAATATGTTAGCTTTCGCCACACCCTTAGATTAGTTCCCTGTGCCTCTGTCCAGCAGAGCCATTGAAGTGATCCCTGGGGTAAACTTTTTGTTTCCCATCCACTCGTCAAGGTTTCTCTTGAAGGGAGTTAGTGAGGAGCTCTGCCTAATGTAGATTAGAATCTTGTTCCAGCGCATGGGAAGTCTTTGGGACAGGAATCTATCCCTCCAGCATGTCCTATTTATTGTTGTGGTGAGGTTTAGATCCCTGGAGTGTGCAGCTCGAGGGGATATAGTTTTCTTTAGGTGGAGCATGTCCATCAATTCTGGGTTGGACATGGCCTTGTATGTCAGGCAGAGATCACCTCTGAGTAGACTGTATGCAACTGAGTACAGCTGGAGTTTCTTCAGTCGAGCTGCATAGGGCATCTGCTTGAGGCCAGTGATCCTCTTGGTGAGGTATGTCTGTGGTCTTTCCAGTTGTTGCAGGTGTCTTGTAAGGTACATCCCAAATGGGGCATTGTACTCTATGATGGGTCTGATGAGTGATGTGTAGAGGGGCCCAATGACCTCTTTCGATCTGGATAAAAACCCTTTTGTGATTAGGTGGGCCACATAGCAGGATTTTCTAACCACTTTGGCAATGTGATTATCAAAGGAGAGGTTACTACCTACTTGGGTCCCCATATCCCTTATTACATCTTCCTTATTTAGGGGGCTACCACCTATGTGGTAGTTTGTGGGAACTTTGTTTTTTCCAAAGGGGATGACTATGCACTTTTTGGCATTTAGCTTGAAGCCATGGTTTTGACACCAGGTATCCGTCTCAGTGAGACCCTTTTGGAGGATGTCTGTGTCAGCTGGAGAGTCAATTATAGACCCTAGTTTGCAATCATCTGTGAACTTGGTCAGCAATAGTCCTCCTGTGCATGCCTGTACCTCTGAGAAGTATATGCCGAACAGCAGGGATCCTAGAACTGAGCCCTGGGGAATGCCACTTGTAACTGGTTTAGAGTCAGACCTAGCTCCCGCAACTCTTACCATGTGGGTTCTGTCCCTGAGCCAGTTGGCAGCCCATCTCATGATGTAGGGGTTTATGTTCAGGCTGGTGAGCTTGTCTATAATACCTGAGTGGGGAATAGTGTCAAAGGCCTTTGTGAGGTTTAGGTAGGCTGTGTGGACCACCTTTCCCTCATCTATAGCCTTGGTAACTGTCTCAAAGAAGTCCACCAGGTTTAGGAGGCATGATCTGCCCTTAACAAAGCTGAACTGGGTAGAGTCCAGTGTTTGGAGGTTCCCAATGTCTCTGTTAATGAGATCCATGATGATGCGCTTCATAGCTTTGCAGACCAAGCTAGTCAGGCTTATAGGGTGATAGTTCCCAGGATCCGTTGTGGCTCCACCTTTGTGGAGCGGAATAACCATTGCTGTGCACCACTCTTTGGGCATGTAGCTTGTGGAGAGGCTGAATTTAAACAGTGTGTTTAGGTGAGGGGTTAGTTCATCTTTGAGCTCATGTAGGATGCAGCCTGGGACACCATCTCGTCCCATTGATGCTGTGTTTTTGGCTTTGGAGACGGCTGTTTTAACCTGAGTGTCTGTGATTTCAGGGGCACAACTTTCTTCTGGTATAGTTTGGGGCCCTTTTGGGGGTGAGAGGGTGGTGAAGTTTGCACTGAACCTGTCTGCCAGGATGTTGGCTATATCGGTCAGTTCAGTATATTTTCTGCCATTCTGCACTATCTCCGAGCAGATCTGAGAATTGCCACTTAGATTCTTGACATAGCTAAAGAATGCCTTGTGGTTATCTTTGGAGTCCATGGCAATTTTTCTTTCGAGCTAGCCTTGGATGATTTTATGAGGGAATGTAGTTTCTTGCTGATACTGATCAGGGATGTCTTCCCTTCTTGGGATTTTACTCTTTTCTGTACTAGTTTCCTCCTTCTATTGTATAGCTTGTTTATGGCAGGGGTCCACCAGACTGGTTTCCTTTTCTTGGAGGAGTGAGTCTTGGTTTTGTTTGGGGTAGCACGATCCATGCATTCTTGTAGGTGCCTGTAGAGTACATTAGTAAAGGATTTTGCAGCTTGGACAGCATTATCCTTTAGCATGGGGGCTTTGAAACTTCCCACCTTGGTCTTAAATAACGTGAAGTTTGCTTTTGAAAAGTTTTTCATGGTTTCTTTGACCAGGGGTGGTGGCAGAATGTGGATATCCAGAGTGATTAGTTTGTGGTCATATCTATTCAGCGAGGGGTTGACCTCCGGTGTGGAACACCGATCACCCATGTTGGTGATGACCAGGTCCAATATATTGTCACCTCTGGTGGGGGTGTTGACCAGTTGATCCAGGGCGTTTGAGTTTATAAATTCTAGGAAATGTTGTGCAAGGGAGTTTGCACTTGAGTAGTTCTCTCAGTTAATGTTTGGGTAATTGAAATCACCCAATATCAGGGTGTTTGGTAGGACCTATATGGTTCCCAGTGTTTCCAGGAATACAGAGTGGAGGTCCTGGGACATGGTGGGTGATCTGTAGCAAGTTATAATTTGAATAGCAGTTTTGCCCATTGTTAGTTGCACGTGGATGATCTCTGAAGCACCATGCTGTGCCACTAACCTGGAGGTGTGGGTATCCTTGATGAATAGGGATACTCCCCCGCCTTTTGTATTTTGGTCCGGGTTTTGTGGCTGAAATGTATGGTATGAGTTGTAGCCTGATAGTGCTGGGATGCTCTCTGGAACCTTAAACCAGGTTTCTGTTACTGCACATATATCGATTTTCCCCATTCTGAGGAGTGCCTCAAGTGCGTGCATTTTAAGGTTTAGACTTCTGGCATTGAGTAGCATTACCCTCAGTTTTTTGTTACTTGTGCTATTTAAGGTGGTGGGTTTGTCTTTTGAGCCTTGCCTAAAAAGGCACTATGGGAGTGGCAAGAGCCTTGGCCAGTATTTGAAAGCCTAAGGGTGACAGGTGCAAGCCATCTCTAGCAAAGCAGAGTGGCTTGTCAAACATGTTATCCCAGGCTGACAGACACTGGATCCTCTTTGAATGACACAGAAGCTTAGCCAATTGCTGAAATTGATAATTTTGTCTCTATACTGTGGTATCATTCTTTGTGAGGGCCGGATGCTACTCAGGGTCAGGGTCATACCGACCTGGGCTACGTGATCAGAGAGCTCCTCCATGTCTCTTTTCATGTAGTCCAGGGGGGTACTGCTCAGGTCATTCACACCATGGACAATGACAGAGTCATATTTGTACTTGTTCTGGAGTGACCTGAGTGCTTGTGTTATGTGGCGGATCCTGGCACCCGACAGGCAGCTAACAGTAACCTTCGCCTTCTTCAGCCTAGTGAGTAGGACGTCAGTGTGCCTGACTATAGAGTCACCTATTACTAGTGTTGGGTATGTTATTTTGCCTTAAGGGCTGTGATTGTGTGGCACACTGGTTTTGTGAAGTATGTGTTTCATGGTTTGTGTTGGGGGGTGGAGGTTGTTTGGATGTCTGCTTTGGAGGACTTTGTTGCTTTTGCAGATTTTTATTTAGAACCTCCAAGTATCTTTTCATGTATTTATGTGTGTTTTTGCTGATGCTGGTTTCATAGGTCTGTGTAAGACTGGTGGTGTGATGCAAGTAATTCCCTTCTCCTCTTGACTGCCTGGTCCAGACTTGGGTTGAGAGAGCTTAGCCTCCAGTTTAGCCGTATAGTTGCATCTCTCACATGTATTAGTGTTTGGTGGAAGGAGGAGAGGGTTGTCTGTGTACATGAGGCAATTGTAACATTGCCTCAAAATGCCCAGATTCACCAGTTGGACCGGAGAGTACACCTGAAACTGCGTCATCATGAACCTTTTCTAAATAGACACTAGTGATATCCTGGCTGTGCACAACAGACATGTGTAAGTTGTTAATGCTACATCATGTCTGTTACATCTGTCAGATGTCCTCAAAGAGATTATTGAGGGCATGCATGATGACAACACTATTAGTCTTTTGAATTTGACAAGGCCATGGCATTTGACACAAATCCACCCTGAGGTATTCACTCAGCACTGTCAGATGTGGCCATATACACCTATATCCCCAAGTGGGTAGACCAGTGTATCACATACATGGCATCTAAATATGCTGACGTGTGAAGTGACCGATATCTCATGTCCAGTGATCAGGTCTGTACATCAGGGCTGTCTGCTAGACCATTTCCTGTCCATTATTTAAATGATAGACATCATAGATGACAAATGCATCCTGTGTCCAAACAGCTGCCTGAAGGACTACAGATTGTGGCCAATCATTGACTCCAACTGTGATATTAGTATAATACAGACAGTATCAACACACACACCAAAGATTGCTGACACAGCATTGACAACAACTGCAATGACAAGAAAGTATGGGGGGATTTGTTACATTAGGAAAAGAAACACACAACCCAAGTATAATGTGGATATCACACCCTATAATCAGACCATCAGGTATGTGAACTGTGTCCTGGGGTAGATGGTAAGTGGAATGTCCACCAGCATATAATCACAGTGCTGACTACTCCCTTGTATGTAACACAACTACTGAGTATGTGAAGGACATCCACATCACAGGCCATAATACCTCCATAGTTCACAGCCTTCATCACACCTATAACTGAGTACAATGCACCCTTTTTCATGTATCACCCTACATGTCTTCCAGTGATGTGTAACTGAAGTGTACCACCTTTGTCACAGTGAGCTGTCACACATCATATTGGCCATACCTAGGTATTCTTTTTGTGGCATAAACATTACTGTCTGATGGTGCAGAATCCTCATCAAGTTGTTACACCAGATGCATGTGTGCTATCTGTTATGGTGATGCACACTGCACATATATAGGTGTTTGACAACATTAATGGCATGGATAACATTCATGACAGTGTGGACAGTGTGCGTGATTACCCTCATAGAGTGTGGACATATCATAACAGTTATACAAGTGTGTTTGTGCAGAATCATCTCTGATCACTCTAAATCACATAAGTTATGTCAGAGGCATGGGATCACTGGTGGCATTATTCTGATATTATCCACGATTGTGCTTTCTTCTTTTAATGTTGTCCATGAGCCTTTACCCGTTTCCCAGTTGCTGGGGACTTCTGCTGAGATTATCCTCATATTCAGGCAAATCAGTTTGCACAGCTTCACAATATGCTCCCAATCCCAATTGTATGTAGCATTCCTGGTAGATGTCCTTTGCATTATTCATGTAAGGATGCTTATCTCACACAGATAGCCTCCCCATTATTATGTCACCTTATATGACAGTCACATAATATGCATTTTCACTGAGCAGTCCCTACTGAACCAGATTGATATGTGATTAGTGTTGCTGCTATGATCATCTTCCATTGACATGCCCTCATCCGCTGTACATTAGATTGCTTCACTTGTCCTCTTTCCCTGTTTTCATTAATACAATTCATCTGTGTGTCCCTATTCAATACACACACTTCCACTGAGTGTTTATTTTACATGGCAGTCCATGTACCTTTACAGATTACTTACACATCTTCAGTACAGAATGCCAGGAATGGGATTTCCCAATAATCTGCACTGTAGACACATTGTCCTATACTCTGTTTGGACCATATACTTAACTATCATACCTGTCAACTGTCCAGATTTTCATGGAATCTCCAGTTTTTGCCTTATATATTTTTGGTGTGTTCCTTATCAAAGTTGTGTTTTTCTGCCATATCACTGGGATGATCTCAAGACTGATGTGACTGAATAACTACATACATTTGAGTTTCAGGCATCAAACTCCTGGTTATTCTAGGACATTTCTAATGAGCAAATATGTCAAATATGTTCCTATGTCTGGGCCATTGCCCACCCTCCCATTATGTTGGCTTTTGTCCAGATATCTTGCAGCAAGAGATTTAGAGCTATCAATTAAACCCTGGTGATCATCGTGGCATTCCATGCAAAACCATGGACCTTCAGTGCTCTTATATAAACAGGATTGTTATCTGTGTTTGCTTACACTGTTTCCTGAATGGCAACACTGTTGCCAGCCACATAACCTCACTTATTTATGTTGAAATGTGGTGCATGGCATGAATATGCAATGAGTGGTGCTGCTCACCTCACATCACCGTTCACACATTCATACTCTATGTAGGGTTCACGTGAAGCCTACATGGAGTTTATTAAATCCCAGGATTTATCTAGTCAATAAATTACAAAAACAACTGACCTTCAAACTTGTTCTGCTACTAAGCAAACAGGAGGTGACCTACCAAAGCCGTCAGCAATCTGAAGTTACACAGGTGATACACATACTAGTATAAAAGAGATAATATAATTACTTTTTCTATAACTATTTTTTAAACATAATCAACTGTGATACCATTTTTCTAGGTACACCAGTACTTTGGCAATCATGTTTGACTAATGACAGCATTCAGTAAAACAAACAGTGCAAATTAGATACTGAAATCAACAGTTATCTTCTACAAAGAGCAAAACAATCTTGACTGTAAAATTAAAAGGATAGTGATGCAAAAAGGCAAATACCACTCTAGCATGGGAGGACATCAGAGAAGTTTATGTTCAGTATCTACCAAGGTGAATACCTCCCAACTGTCCAGATTTTTCCAGAATGTCCATAGTTTGGTCTTATATTTTTGGTCTGTTTATCACAAAATGTGTGGTTTTCTGGCAAATCACAAAAGACTAAATAATGACATACATTTGAATTTCAGACTTCATATTTTCAGAAAAAATGCATGCTAACACAAAGTCTTTTATTCCAGCAACCTTTTCTGTTTATAGTTTCGTAGGTTCATAGGTAAGTATTAGGCTATCTGCCCGAGGGCATTTATAAGCCTAGCCAGAGTGTGTCGGCTTTCGCCGCCCCATTGATTAATTAACTGATCCTCTGTCAAGGAGAGCCAATGAAGTGATCCCAGGGGTGTATTTTCTGTTACCCATCCACTCATCAAGGTTTCTCTTGAAGAGTGTTAGTGAGGGGTTCTGCCTGATGTAATTTGGAATTTTGTTCCAAAGCATGGGGAGTCTCTGTGACAGAAATCTATCCTTCCAGCATGTTCTATTTATTGTTGTGGCGAGGTTTAGCTCACTAGAACGCATGGCTTGCAGTGACTTGGATTTCTTTAGATGGAGCATGTCCATCAATTCTGAGTTGGACATGGCTTTGTAAGTCAGGCAGAGATCACCTCTGAGTAAGCGATATGCCACTGAGTACAGCCGGAGTTTTTTCAGTTGGGCTGCATAGAACATATGTTTGAGGCCAGTAATCCTCTTGGCGAGGTACTTTTGTGGTCTTTCCAGCTGTTGGAAGTGTCTTGTGAGGTACATCCCAAATGGGGCATTGTACTCTATGATGGGTCTAATGAGTGACGAGTAGAGGGGCACTATAACCTCTTTATTTCTAGATACGAACCCTTTAGTAATTAGATGGGCCACATAGTAAGATTTCCTAAGTACTTTGGCAATATGATTGTCAAAGGAGAGATTACTATCTACCTGGGTCCCCAGATCTCTTATTACCTCTTCTGTATTAAGGGGCCTGCCAGCTATGTGGTAATTTGTGGATGTTTTGTTTTTCCCAAATGGGATGACTATGCATTTTTTGGCATTTAGCTTGAGGCCATGACTTTGACACCAGGTGTCCGTCTCAGTAAGGCCCTTTTGGAGGATGTCCGTGTTAGCCAGAAAGTCAATTATGGCTCTCAGTTTGCACTCATCGGCAAACTTGGTTAGCCATAGTCCTCCTGTGTTTGCCTGTACTTCAGAGAAGTATATGCCGAACAGTAGGGGTCCCAGGGCCAAGCCTTGCAGGACACTACTTGTGACTGGTTTAGAGTCTGACCTGGAATCTGCTATTCTTACTGTGTGAGTTCTGTCTGTAAGCCAGTTGGCAACCCATCTCGTGACATAGGGGTTTATGTTCAGGCTGGTGAGTTTTTCTGTAAACCCAAGTGGGGAATGGTGTTGAAAGCCTTGGTGAGGACAAGATAGGCTGTGTGAACCACCTTTCCTTCGTCTATGGCCTTGGCGACTGTCTCGAAGAAGTCAACCAGGTTTAGTAGGCATGATCTGCCCTTAACAAAGCCGAACTGGGTTGGGTCAAGTGTTTGGAAGTTCCCAATGTCTTTGTTAATGAGTTCCATGATGATGCGCTCCATAGCCTTGCAGACCAGGCTAGTCAGGCTTATGGGGTGATAGTTACCAAGGTCAGTTGTGGCCCCTTATTTGTGGAGAGGAATAACCATTGCTGTGCACCATTCTGTGGGCATGTAGCCTGTGGAGAGGCTGAGGTTGAACATTGTGGTTAGGTGGGGGGGGTTAGTTTGTTCTGTAGTTCATGCAAGACGCAGCCTGGGACACCATCTGGTCCCATTGATGCTGTGTTTTTGGCTTTTGAAAGGGCTGTTTTCACCTGTGCGTCTGTGATTTTGGGACACTACACTTTTCTGGTATTGTTGTGGGCCCTTTTGCAGGTGAGAGGGGGGTGAAGTTTGCACTGAATCTATCTGCCAGGATGTTGGCAATATCAGTAGGTTCAGTATATTTTGTGCTATTTTGCACTAGTTCAGTGCATATCTGTGAGTTGCCACTTAGATTCTTAACATAGCTAAAGAAGGCTTTGTGGTTATCTTTTGAATCCTTGGCTATTTTTCTTTTGAAGTTATACTTGGATAATTTCATGAGAAACCTTAGTTTCTTATTGATACTGATCAGGGATGTCTTTCCTTCTTGGGATTTGCTTTTTTTTTGAACTAGTTTCCTTCTTCTATTGTATAGTCTGTTTATTGCAGGGGTCCACCAAACTGGTTTCCTTCTCTTATAGGTTCATAGGTTCATACTAGGCTATCTGCCTGAGGGCATTTACAAGCCTAGCCCATCGTTTTGTGGCTTACGCCACCCCTTTAGTATGGGGAACTATACCCATTATTTTGCTGTGCCTCTGTCGAGCAGTGACACTGAGGTAATCCCTGGGGTATATCTGCGATCTCCCATCCATTGGTCAAGATTTCTCTTGAACAAGACCAGCGAGGTGCTCTGCCTCACATGTACCGGGATTTTGTTCCACAGCATAGGGAGTCTTTGGGTGATGAATCTATCCCTCCAGCACGTCCTATTAATAGCCATGTCGAGGTTTAAGTCTCCCGCCCTTGTGGCTCTGATGGATCTAGATTTTTGAGGTGAAGCATATTCATCAAATCTGGGTTTGACATGGCCTTGTATGTTAGGCAAAGGTCACCTCTGAGCAAGCGGTAAGCGACTGAATAGAGCTGGAGTTCTTTCAGTCGGGCAGCATAGGACAGATTTTTGAGACCCTTTATCCTTTTGGTGAGGAACTTTTGTGGCCTCTCCAGCTGCTGCAAGTGTCGGGTCAGGTACATTCCGAATGGGGCATTGTACTCAATCATTGGTCTGATGAGTGATGAGTAAAGGGAGACTATGACCTCCCTTGATCTAGATGAGAATCCCTTCCTGATAAGGTGGGCAATGTAGAAGGTCTTCCTAACTACTTTAGCTACATGGGTGTCAAATGACAGACTACTATCAACCTGGGTCCCCAGGTCCCTGATAACTTCTTCTGTGCTCAGTGGATTGCTACCTATATGGTAGCTAGGGGTAACCTTGTTTTTCCCGAAGGGTATGACTATGCATTTTTTGGCATTTAACTTTAGGCCATGGCTCTGGCACCAGTTATCCGTTTCTGTGAGACCCTTCTGAAGGATATCTGTGTCAGATGTGTTTTCTACTATGGCGCCCAGTTTGCAGTCATCTGCAAACTTTGTCAGCCATAACCCTCCTGTGTTTTCTTGTACTTCGGAAAAGTAGATGCCAAACAAGAGTGGGCCCAGGACTGAGCCCTGTGGGACACCACTTGTGACAGGCTTTGAGTCTGACATGGCGCCAGCAACTCTGACCCTGTGGGTTCTGTCACTCAGCCAGTTTGCAACCCATCTTGTGATGTATGGGTTGACATTTAAGCTGATGAGTTTTTCGATGATACCTGAGTGGGGTATTGTAACGAAGGCCTTAGCCAGATCGAGGTAGGCTGTATGGACTGCCTTTCCCTCATCAATGGCTTTGGTGACTGTTTCGAAAAAGTCAACCAAGTTTAAAAGGCATGATCTGCCTTTGACAAAGCCAAACTGGGTTGGATCCAAAGTCTGCAAATTCCCTATGTCTTTATTTATGAGGTCCATTATGATCCTCTCCATGGCTTTGCAGATAAGGCTTGTCAAGCTAATGGGCCGGTAATTTCCAGGGTCAGTGGAGGCACCGCCTTTGTGAAGTGGGACCACAGTTGCAGTGCGCCACTCCCTGGGTATGTATCCAGAGGTAAGACTTTGATTAAACAGCTGTCCTAGCTGTGGGTTTAATTCCTCATTGAGTTCGTGGAGCACACAGCCGGGGACACCATCAGGTCCCATGGATGCTGTGTTTTTTGCTTTGGAGAGAGCAGTTCTCACTTGGGCGCTGGAGATGTTTGGGGGGCTGCAATCGTTTGGTATAGATATCTCTCCTTTTGGGGGGGGGAGAAGTTTGCACTGAACCTGTCAGCCAGTATGTTGGCAATGTCTGTAGGATCAGTAATCTTCACATCATTTTGAACTAGCTCTGAGCATATCTGGGAGTTTCCTCCCAGGTTTCTAACATAGCTAAAGAAGGCCTTATGATTGTCTTTTGAGTCTTTAGCTATTTTTCTCTCGAAATTTGCTTTGGATGATTTTATGAGAGCTCTTAGTTTTTTACTTATAGTGATCAAGGGTGTCTTACCTTTTAAGGATTTTGCTCTATCTTGTAGTAGCTTCCTCCTTTTGTTGTAGAGTTTGTTTATGGCTGGGGTCCACCAGACTGGACGCTTGCCTTTGGTACAAAGAGTCTTTGTTTTCCTTGGGATTGCCTTAGAGCCTCCACTCTTAGAGGAGTGAGTCTTGGTTTTGCTAGGGATGGCATGATCCATGCATACTTGTAGGTGCTCATAGAGTGCATTTGTAAAGGTTTCTGCATCTTGGGCAGCATTATCCTTTAGCGTGGGAGCTGTGATACTTATCACCTCTGTCTTAAGTAAGGTGAAGTTTGCTTTAGACAAGTTTTTTACTCTGGTTTCCTTAGTTGGGGGTGATAGAGGGGTGTGGACATCCAGAGTGATTAGTTTCTGGTCTGATCTGTGGAACACCTGTCGCCCATGTTGGTGATGACCAGGTCCAATATGTTTTCACCTCTGGTAGGGGAGTTTACCAGCTGATCCAGGATGTTTCAGTTAATGAATTCCAGGAAGTGCTGGGCCTGGGAATTTGTACTCGAGTAGTTTTCCCAGTGAATGTTAGAGTAATTGAAATTGCTCAATATCAAGGTGTTCGGTAGGACTTTCATGTTTTCCAGTGTCTCCAGAAAGGCGGGGTTGTGGTCCTGGGTCATGGAGGGTGATCTGTAGCAGGCCACAATTTGCATTGCAGATTTGCCCGATGTTAGTTGCACATGGATGATCTCAGAGGTATCATGCTGTGCCACTAACCTGGAGGTGTAGGTATCCTTGATGAATATGGATACACCCCCTCCTTTTGTGTTTCGGTCCGTGTTCTGTAGCTGAAACGTGTGGTATGAGTTGTAGCCTGGTAGTGCTGGGGTGCTCTCTGGAGCCTTGAACCAGGTTTCAGTTACTGCACAGATATCAACGTTCTCCATACTGAGGAGTGCTTTGAGCACATGCATTTTGATATTTAAACTCATGGCATTGAGTAGCATAACCCTCAGTTTTTTGTTAATTGTGCTGTTTACGGTGGTGGGTTTGACTTTTGAGCCTTGCCTAAAAAAGGCACTATGGGGTCAGCAAGAGCCTTGGTCAGTATTCGAAAGCCTAGGGGTGATAGGTGCAAGGTGTCTCTTGCGAAGCAACGTGGCTTGTCGAGCATGAAGTCCCAGGCTGACAGACACTGGACCCATTTTGAATGACACCAAAAGCTTAGCCAATTGTTGAAATTGATCATTTTTTCTTTATACTGAGGTATCATTCTTGGTGAGGGCAGGATGCTACTCAGGGTCATGGTCATACCAGCCTGGGCTGCATTATGAGAGAGCTCTTCCATGTCTCTTTTCATGTAGTCCAGGGAGGTACATCTCAGGTCATTCACACCAACATGACAGAGTCATATTTGTACTTGTTCTGGAGTGACCTGAGTGCTTGTGTTATATGGCAGATTCTGGCTCCCGACAGGCAGCTAACAGTAACCTTCTGCTTGTCCAGCCTAGTAAGTGGGACATCAGTGTACCTGACTATAGAGTCACCTATTACTAGTTTGTTAGGTATGTTATTTCGCCTTAAGGGCTAAGATTGTGTGGCACACTGATTTTGTGTTTTATGTGTTGTCTGGTTTGTGATGGGAAGTGCAGGTTGTTTGGGTGTCTGCTTTGGTGGTCTCTGATGATTTTGCAGGTTTTTATTTAGAGCCTCCAAGTATGATTTTCTGTATTTATGTTTATTTTTTGCCAGTGCTGTTTTAGTAGGTCTGTGTGTGGCTGGAGGTGTGGTGCAAGTGTTAACCTTCTCCTCTTGACTGTTTGTTCCAGTCTTGGGTGGAGACAGCTTAGCTTCCAGTTTGGCTGTATAATTGCATCTCTCGCATATGCTAGTGTTTTGTGGTAGGAGGAGAGGGTTGTCTGTGTACATGAGGCAGTTGTAACATTGCCTCAGGATACCCAGATTCACCAGCTGGACTGAAGAGTGCACCTGAAGTTGCCCTTTGGTCATGTCTGAATAGTAGGGTGAGCTGCTTAGTCACTTGGTTGGTGAGGGGTGAATAAAGAGCCTTGCCCTGCTGGGCAATCAGTGTCAGGGTATATTAGTGCTTGCTATTAGGTCTGAGCAAATGCTGGGCTGTAAGATGCTTTTTGAGTGCTTAGGAAGAGAGTTAGACTAGTTTCAAGGGAAAAACTGAAGAGGAGACTTAGTGGAGCTGGGAATAATTTAACCGTAGCTGACCACCACTGCCTGGTGCACAAAATTGTGCAAACACATTTTATATAGTAGGGAAATGAAAGAGATAGAAATTAGCCCAAAGTGGCCAATAAACTACTAACTTCTAGGCTGGGACCACTTCTCCAGGGACAGATAGGTTGCTCAAAGCTCCCCTCTCTCACAGGTGAACAGAGAAACTTCCTTCTATCCAGGTAAGGTAAGGTATGGGCAACTCAGAAACTAGTATCACAGCCTTGAATTCAGCACTAGCCTGAAAACTGGACTATACTAGCTTAGAAAGGTGGGAAACAAGGAATGTTTTTTGTTTTTTTTTTGTTTTTTTGAACAGATAAGGCAAAAACAGTAAAAAATACACTTAAAACAGCTTTAAACGACTACAAACAATCAGAAAAGGCCATCGCACTTTAGTGTGTAGCCTACAACAGTTAAACAAATTATTTAAACAAAAAACAACTTTTTAAAAGTCCAGGTAGTGAAAAAAACAAGCTTTTAAATCACTATAAATGCTGGAAAATTTACGTTTAGGCGGAAAACAGTTAAGTACAGCAAGAAAGTACAGAAAACTGATACTTAATAACTCCAAAGTCTCTCTTCTAAGCTAGAAGGCTTGTATCAGTTTAAGGCTTTCTAGTGCTACCCAGCAGGCTAGTTACAGGAAAGACGGGAAACAAGCACATATGTGGTCTTTTAAACCAGAAAGTTGAAAGAGATGGACAAACTGTCCAAATGGTCAATAAACTACAATTTCTGGGCCAAGAACCTCTCCTCTCATGGTAGACAGGCTACCTAGTGCTTACCACTCTCACTGTTAAGCTAGAAGGCTTTTGTCCAACACAAAAAGGCTTGTGGGGCTCAGAAGCTTGCCAACAGTTCTCGATACAGCAACTCTGTATCTGGACTAGGCAAGTTACAGGAAAGGTGGGAAACAAGCGCAAGTGCAGCTTTTAAACCAGAATGTTGAAAAAGATGGAAAAAACTGCCCAAACAGCCAATAGCTACAATTTCTGGGCCAGGAACCACTCCTCTTGTGGTAGATAGGCTACCTAACGCTTACCACTCCCACTGATAAGCTAGAAGGCTTCCCTCCAACACAGAAAGGCTTGGGGGGGGGGGACTCAGAAGCTTACAAAGAGTCCTGGATACAGCAAACATGTACCTGGAATAGACTAGTTACAGGAAAGGCGGGGAACAAGTATAAATGTAGGCTTTTAAACCAGCAAGTTGAAAGAGATGGAAAACTGCCCAAACGACCAAATAAACTACAGTTTCTGGGCCAAAAATCAGTCTTCCCATGGAGGATAGGCTACCTAGTGCTTACCACTCCCACTGATAAGCTAGAAGGCTTCCCTCCAACACAGAAAGGCTTGGGGGGCTCAGAAGCTTACTAACAATCCTGGATACAGCAACTCTGTAACCGGACTAGGCTAGTTATAGGAAAGGTGGGAAACAGGCACAAGTGCAGCTTTCAATCCAGAAAGTTGAAAGAGATTGAAATAAACTGCTCAAACAGCCAATAGCTACAATTTCTGGGCCAGGGACCACTCCTCTTGTGGTAGATAGGCAACCTGATGCTTACCACTCCCACTGATGAGCTAGAAGGCTTCCCTCCAACACAGAAAGGCTTGGGGGGGGGGCTCAAAAGCTTACAAAGAGTCCTGGATACAGCAAATCTGTACCTGGACTAGACTAGTAAGAGGAAAGGCAGAAAACAAGCGCAAACACAGACTTTTAAATCAGGAGGTTGAAAGAGATGGAAAAGCTTCCCAAACTGCCAATAAACTATAATTTCTGGACCAGAAACCACTCCTCATGTGGTAGATAGGTTACCTGGTGCTTACCACTCCCACTGATAAGCTAGAAGGCTTCTCGCCAGCACAGAATGGCTTGGGGGGGCTCAGAAGCTTACCAACAGTCCTGGATACAGCAAATCTTACCTGGACGGCACTAGTTATAGGAAAGGCAGAGACCAAATGAAAAACGCATAAGATGAATATTTAAAATTTGTCCCTATTTTTGAGCCCTTGTCCACCTATTATTTTAGTCTTTGTTCAGATTTCTTGTGCTAAGAGTTTGAGAGGTACATTTTTCACAGTACAGCATGAACTATGACATATAATCAGAAAGTATGTTTTATTCGGGAAAGCACTAGTAAATGTAATTAATTTTACAGGAGTAATCTGTATGTGTGAGAATTCCATTTTCCTAGTTGTCAAATTAGAGTTGGTGGTAAAGCAGGTGAATGTAAAAGATGCCACAACACTTGTCAAAGAGAGTTGATGAACTTCCCTGGTATCCTGGCAAGATTATAGTGTTACACTTGACTGCAGCATCCTTACCACAGACAAGCAATGCATATAGCTCTGCTGCAATGGTTATGACAACACAATCATGCTGTATACCATTTTGCTTACTGTTATTATTATTGTTTATTATTCATTGCATTACAGTTGTTATTGTTCACTTCTTGCACTACAGCTCTAATTGCCCTTTTATTGCACTACAATTCTACTTTCTCATTTACTGCACTTCAGTTTTTATGGTGTATACTTTATTGCAGTAAATGCTTTACTCTTTCTTGCCTATTGAACTACAGTTAGCATAATAAATCCATACATACCATACTCATGGCACAACCTGGCCAGGCACCTGCCATGGGACTCGACACTGTGAGCCCTCTCAACTGCAACTGTTGGGATAGAAGTTCACCATTATGCATACCTGGTTTGCAGACATTCAGCCTGCATATTGGTAAAACAGAGGAAAACATACTTATGTATTTGTGGGGCTTTCCAGGTGTCCAAGGTTCCCTTCTTTCTCCTCGTCAGGTCATCATAATGGTGATGACACTGCTCACATGTGTGGGGGATACCAGTAACACTGGTGAGTTCCCTGGCCAACCATTCCCAGGCCTCTGCCTTATACTCCCAGCCTTGAAAACCACCCTGCAGCTGCCTAGGTTCATGATTTTTACCAGGAACCCAGCAAAGACCCTGGACTCCTGAACACCCCATCTCTGTGCCCAAAAGCATATATCTTCATCAGCGCCACCTGCCATATCAGCAGTTGATCAGACTCTAAAGACTGTTGTGGAATTCCTACCTATTGTGCCTAATGTAGGCTGTTTTCCTGCCTTTACATGTCATTGAGCAACATTCAAAAAAGCTCTGTGTTGCTTATCATTGTGCAAATCAGCTAAGAGCAGCTAATATAGGAAACTCGCACAACCGGGGGTTTAGCTTAGTATAGCACAAACAAAGTAGCCATTAACATATTTAAGCAGTGCTCAGCTCAGTGCAGCAGTGCCATATTTCACAAATTTGTTTTTAAAATGATAAATATATAATACATTAAATTATAGACATCTTATCACTGCTACAGACTTAAATCCAGGACCTATTAAACATTAGGCTGCATCTCTAACCATTTAGCGACTTGGATATTATGAAAACTAGTATATCTTCACATATACTACTGGGCTACCTGTTAGCATTGCTAAGCACCATGATGCACCATGCAAATGTGCTTAAATAGACCCAGGCAAACATAATTAATTACATCCATTTTCTATTTTTAGATGTCTAGCAACGGTCGACTATGTATGTATGAGCACCGCTCGGCTCTGTGGTGCTCTGCGCCGTGCAAACAGCAATTAAAAAATAAAACAGAAAACATACAAAAAATATTTCAAAATAACAAATATATGTAATTATGATAATTAATTACATCTGGTTTCTAATTTTAGATGTCTGACAGGTGTTAGCTGTCTATATGTAAGCACAGCTTAGCATTGCTGTGCTCAGTGCCACGTCATGCAAATATGCAAAAAACAGAAAAAAAGAAAAAGAATTAAAATAAAATATTACACATCTGACACAATTCATAGCATTTCTATAGTAGCTGGGAGCAGTACAGGCTATCTACAACCATGGGTAGCCTCTACACTTTTCCCTACACTGATTCAGTACCCTGTTCCTATGCTCTACCTTGTCTGTGCACCATCATTAATATACATGGCATGCTGCCAAGGGGGAACCGTGGTAGTGTACATGGATACATTCCATGTAGGCTCTATATGGTGTCTACACAGAGTTTATTAAATCCTGGGGTTAGTGTTATCAATTTACAAGGAGGGCTTGTTTTTTTCTAACCCAGACAATATTAGATGCATCAGCCTGACAATTATTCCTTGCAAAGTTACAGAGAAAGGTATCGTGGAAAAAATCAGCAAACGTTTGTTCCACAACACAGTGTTTTAACCAGGAATCTGATGAAGCCTGATTCCACTTGTATACAGATAAAAGTGCTTAGCCACAATAAAATGTATTTTTTCTTGGACTATCCTGTTGCATCTTATCTTGTCAGTGTGGTTGTTCGCTTTTTAAAGATATAATGGAGATTATCTAAAAGAACATAGTGGCCAGCTTTTAGTGGGTATGGAGTAATACGGCTTTGATAAGGAGAGATCTTTCTTTTTAATCTTGTAATATTCCTTGAAAAATCAACACTAGTTGCCAAAAAAAAAAAAATTACAGTGCACGGTGCTTATTTTCACCTTGCTAAGGCAGTTAATATTTAGTGCTGCTGAACAGTGCTAAAAGTGGGCTAGTGGACCTGCTCCTACAGCTATTCATCCTGAGTTTGGCCACTGGCTTTGTCTGTGAGGTATGGTGTACAGTGATTGTGATGCCACTTCACAAGAGCAATCCTACCATGGACCCTGGAAACTGCTGACCATTAGCCTGACAAGCCTCATCTGCAAGCTCATGGAGCAGGTCATAACTGACCTGATAAATAATGATATTAAAAATCTTACAAGACTATAAGAAACCATTTGACAGTATTCCACATTCAGGGATAAAAGAGTGCTTAAAAATGTGTAAGATACACCCTACACTGATCGATTACATTACAGTGACCATGAAACAGTGACAAACCACTTTAGAGTTAAGGCACAATAAAGGACAAAATATTATTCCAAGGATAAAAATTCAAAGTGGAATATTCCAGGGTGACTCTCTATCATCACTGCTATTTTATCTTGCTATTAACCCGTTAAGTTGTCTACTTAACAGATTAGGTCATGGCTACAGTCTGGCTCTCAGAAAAAAAACAACATCTAAAGACTTCTCATCTTCTTTTTGTAGATGATATAAAACCGTATAGTTCTTCAGATGAGAACTGAAAGCACAACTGCAGGTGGCCAAAACTTTTTCAGATGATAAAAGAATATAATTTTGGTCTTCATAAATGTACAAAAGCAACCTTTAAAGCAGGAAAGCTGCAACACCAGGAAAACATCAGTTTATGACAAGAATGAGATATAAAAGAATTTGAACAACAGGGAGTGTATACATTTTGGGAACTGATGAAGGAACAACAATAAAACATGAACAAATGAGAATATAATTTGTAAGGAATATTTTAGAAAATGTAAAACTGAAAACTGTGTTGACATCTAGGAACAAAATCCAAGCTATAAACCAATTTGCTCTTCCTTTCCTAACTTACAGTTTTGGAGTGATTGGCTGGACCCACAAGGTGATGGATATGTTGGACAGGGAAACAAGAAAGATGCTTCATGCTCATCAAATAGTTTATACAAAACAGTGCATACCAAGATTATATATTCCCCATTCTGAAGGAGGCATGGGCCTCCTCAAAATTGATTATATGTATAGATCTGCAAACGTGGGACTGCATACATATCTGCTAACCTCACAAGACTCGGACTTTGTGAAAGTTTTGAAACATGAGGAGAATAAATCTAAGAAGACTTTCCTGCTTAGTTTAGGAGAAGCATATCAGCATCAAACGGGAATGTAAATCAAATCAGAAGTAGATAAAAATCAGGCAGCAACTAAACATGCCAAAAAACAAAAAAAGAATATAAGGTGAAGGATCAGATGAGAAGGCAAGAAATGTGGAAAAATGCATAAATATAGTTGCAAGTATAGAAAACTCTTGGAAAAACTTCATGTTGATCAGTATCAAATGCAGGCATGGTTAAGGAGAGGTAAATTTAAACCAAAAGATGAAAGGTTAATATTGGTGGCCCGAGACAGTGGACTATGCACACGTTGGTTTACAAAGTCCATTGAACACATGGGAGAAACAGGCAAATGTAGTTGTTGTAAAACAGAATTGGAAACAGTTGCATATCTTGTTGCTAGTTGTGATATACTAATGGTAGAAGGACTGAATACTGAAAAAGCATAATAATGTGGCAAGACTGTTGTATTGGGGATTGTGCAAACATTATAATATTGAAGTAGTTGAAAAACATTGGAAACTCAAACTACAAAGCATCATAGAAAATTATGAAATTTAAATCACATGGGATCATCCATTACCAACTGTTCAATGAATAGACAGGAGAAAACCAAATATGGTAGTCCGTGAAAAGAAGACAAAAATAACATTGATAATTGAAATTGTTGCACCCAGTTACTACAGTGTTTTATGTACAGAAAAATATAAAGTCATAAAATACCAGCCTCCGGATTCAGCAAGCTCTGCATGGCATGCAGTAATAGTCAGGAGCTGCTGGAGGCAATATGGCCGCTGTGCGATCCAGGAATACGCTCTAGGGACGTGCACGAGTGCTCCTGCAATATTCCTGCACAGATACAGCTCCTGTATGCAAATTACCACATTTGCAGCTAAACACCATGCAAATGAGGTGAATTTGTGATCCAGGAAGCTGGCAGACGGCCGTGCAGGACTAGTGTAGTCTGCAGAAATGTACTCGGTTAGTAACCGAGTACATTTCTGCAAACTACAAAACGGAGCCATGACAGCTCCAAATAAAGGGTGTATATTATGTTGAAAACATGCCAATGGCCAGATATATGGCCATTGGGATGGAAAACAGTTGCCAAAATAAAAAAAAATAACTTTTATTTTTTTTAGCCGATTTCGGCTGTTTAAGCATAGGGCAGCGGTGCGCAAACAGGATCCGGCTGAAAATAATAAAAAAAACCCCCTGAAATAAGCATTGGATCCAAAATCACTATTTTGCCATTATACTCAATGACAGGCAGGAGACAACATAGCCAGTGAATAGTGGTTGCTAAGAGGGAAGGCTCAGTGTGGGACTTGTAACTATGCATTAGCAGGCAATCCTATGCAAATGATGGGATTGATACTGAATCCCAGATTCTCCCTCATGGCTAGCTTGCATCCAACCGTGTCAGTGCAGGAAGAGCATGGTGCAAGCCTAAGAGCTAGCTGACATCATAGAGGGGTGTGTCAGGCATACTGTAAGCCTACTGGAGCCCTGTGGCTCGGGTTTGCCCTGAGCTTAGCAGAGCACTCTTTACATCGCCTAAGCGGGTGTGCGCACGGCGCACCAGGTTTTAAAGAAAAAAAAAAAAACAGGAAATAGCAACTCTGTGCACATCTGAGCACTGTGTTTACATGGTGCACCCCTAGGCTTAAACAGGAAGGCACTGGGAAGGAAAAACAGCAGTAGAAAGGTAATCAAGGAGAACTAGCATAGCTGGCAGGTGAAATGTATCAGAATCAGCCAATTACACAGGCAGCAGACCAGCCCAGCCCAGCACACCAGTATAAACTATGCAAACACCTTTCCCTCTGTTTTTTTCCACATACTCTACACCACCGGTGTACCCAAGTGGGGAAATTTTACCAAACAAAAGCAACAAAATGATAGGGGCTGCAGCAGCTAACATAAATCAACATGTGGAAGAGGATGAGGGTGGTGAGGATGAGAATGCTGTCGATCAACCCACAATGAGGTGAAGGAGAAGAGTGTACAGACCCAGGGTAACCTACCAGGGGCTACATGAGCTGGAGATAGTGGAGCACTATAGGGTGGACAGGGACCTCCTACAGCAAATTGTTGAGCTGTGCTTGCCATACCTCACACACAGAACTAACAGAGGGGAACCCATCCCAGTGGATACCAAGGTATGTGTAGGCCTAAGAATACTAACCAGAGGTACCTTCCAAAGGCCAGCTGGGGGTATCATGAGGATTTCACAGGCATCAGTATCCAGGGCACTCCACCTGTTCCTGAATGCCATGTCAACACATGCCGGTGAGCACGTATATTTTCACAGCACCTGTGAGGCATTGGTCAGCAATATGGATCTCTTCCACCAAATAGCAGAATACCCTGGGGTAGTAGGTGCTATAGACTGCATGCACAATTGCATCAAAGCACCACCCGGTGAGTGGGGTAGGGTCTACATCAACCACAAGGGCTTCCCCTCCATTAACTGCCAGGTCATGTGCGATGCCCAGGGCATTATAATGAATGTGTGTGCTGACTGTCCTGGAAGCTATCACGACTCCCACATCTGGCATCTGATGCAGCTTTACCAGAGATTTGCCAATGGGGGCATCCCTTACGGTCACCTAGTGGAGGATGCTGGTTAAACACTGGAGCCGTGGCTGATGACACCCATCAGAAATGCACACACACACCTGAACAAGAACTCCATAATGAGGCACACGCACAGACCAAAATCATAATAGAGCATGTGTTTGGGATGCTCAAGTCATGGTTCCGGTGCCTGGACACATCCGGTGAAGCCTTGCAGTACTCACCAGCTACATTTACCCAAATTCTCATTGTATGTGCCATGCTACACAATATGATCCAGCAGAAACAGCTGCAGCAGGAACAGCATGGGGCAGGGCCACACAGCCCCCCCACCATTGTCAAGGCCTGCACAGGCACAGAGTGACTCGGAGGAGGAACAATCTGAGCCTGCCCCAGTAGGCAGAAGGAGGCATGCCCAGTATGCCCAGGCCTTGGCAAAGAGGCAATGCATAGTACATACACTGACATGGTATGGACCCAGGGATTGACACATCTCTCTGACCCACACATACAGTAAAAGGGATGTCAAACATGACACTACCTGTGCTTTACCATGTATAGGGAGTGTACTATGTGCATCCGACATAGTCAGCCCTCCAGCACCATTCTCAGTACTGGCAGAGTCACAAGGTAAGTCACTCTTCCTACCAATTGCTGAATGGAGTAGTATGTGTAGTTACTTGTATCTATGGTATGGATGTGAGCATGCAAGGGAATTGGGTGGCTAGATGGGATGCTAGCAGATAGTAGACCCTATAGTAGCAGCATGAAATCTGTAACAAATGCGGGTGTCACCATAGTAGCCAGTACTAGACAGGGTGACAAAACACACTGCAGGAAACGTGCTGGACCACATGTGTGTCCATGGGACACACACATGCCAGTCAGGGAGGCTCACATACCCAACAACAGTCTCAGCCAGCAGGACAGGCTTAGAAAAAAACAAACAAAGGCTGTACTAAGGCTTCTGATTGATGGCTATGGAGAACATCCCCCCCAGACATACACAGATAGACTACTACAGGTCAGGCAGTGGGATGTTACTTCTGAAGAGTAAGAAGTCAGAAACTGAAATGTAGTTCAATCAAACCTAAAATTAGTAGTACACTGATATGCCTCTAGTAAGCATGATAGGTTAGAATACAGAATGAAATGGAGTACCTGAAATACCAGTATAGTCATACCAAACGTGTACAAGTGTCAGCTGTGCCCCCCCAATCCTATGTAGAAATGTAGTAACAGTCAAGTGTGCCCCACCAATCCCATGTAGACATGTAGCAACAGTCAGGTGTGCCCCCCAATCCTATGTAGAAATGGAGTAACAGTCAGGTGCACCTCCCACAATCCTATGTAGAAATGTAGTAATAGTCAGGTGTGCCCCCCCAATCTTATGTAGAAATGTAGTAACAGTCAGGTGTCCCCCACATCCCATGCAGAAATGTAGTAACAGTCAGGTGTGGCCCCCCCCCAATCCTATATAGAAATGTAGTAACAGTCAGGTGTGCCCCCCAATCCTATGTAGAAATGTAGTAACAGTCAGGTGTGCCCCCCCACCCAATCCTCTGTAGAAATGTAGTAACATGTATGTGTAGGTATAATAACAGTGGAGCACAGATTACCCGAGCTGGCCAAGGTAGCAGGATAAATTGTAGCATGTGTACAATATGCAGGTCTGTGTTTATTAGGTTGGTGTGTGTCGTATATTGTGTGAGAGTGGTCAGTATGTATGCATGGTGAGGTTTGTCCTGGTGGCCATTGCCCAGTACTGCTGATGACAGGGCCATGTTCTCGCAACTGCAGTGCCAAACACAATGCTTCACAGCAAAACACATTCCAGCAATAAGCCATAGTAAATGCCTGGAAGTAATATGTGTCACCATCTGAAAGATGGACATGGCATGAATGTCAGCCTAGACATGCAAGCAGTACACAGGGGGAAGTACCCCAGACATACAGTGTATAATATGCATCTATCAAATGGACACACCCTTGGAATTGCAGATACACGTTTGCAGCACATTATTTGGGCTTGTAGTAGGGAATACTGACATTGTCTGGCCATGCCCTGGCAGACCACAAAGGTCATAGGAATGAAGTATTGGGAAACAGCTGATGTCCCTGCACAAGCCAGCATAAGTGGAATGCCCCATGCATATCCGTGAGTTAGATGCAAGTAGTGTCTATAGCACACATGAACACAGCTCACCCCACCACCACCCACAGGTACCTCTCCAGTCTTATCCCTGTTGCTGGGAATGGGTACAATATGACTTCCACCTCTGTATGGCAATAGTGAAAGAATGCAGCATGCAGAACAAGTGTCCCATGCAGGTGTGTCCCTAGCAGTAAGCAGCACCCTGCCAGCATCCACACCACTGGATCAATAATGACAGAAAGTATTGGCATGAACACTTTGCACACCTACCCTGTCACCCCAGGGGAATATAGTGTATTGCAGTCTGGGACTGTAGGAGTGATAAAATGCAATGGTCTGCTACAGCTGGCCTGCATCACTACCAAATGGCCTACAGTCCTCTGCCAAAGGCCTGTGTCTCACCCGCACTGCCAATGTATGTTATGTCATGGACTCCCAAATAATGACATAACACAGTCCAGAGAACCCAAATGCAAGGCCATGTGGACAAATCACAGTAACATGTCCACCATGTCCTACTGCATGAACTTTGGACCAACACCACATTATTGCTGGGATGAGGTGATAACTATAGGGAACATATCAGATAATGTTTGCATAATGTATGGAAGAGGATAGAATAATGGGGGGGGGTGGCAGCATGGGCAGCATGGAATGTGTGAAGTCTGAAGCTTAGCCATGTGCACTTTCTATCCTTGGCAGCAAAGACAAGAATGGGTGACTACAAACCTGCTCGTAAACCACAATGTGAAGGGGTAATGTCCAGAATTATGACCCCCTGCCTCTGGATAACCTGTGTGAATCTGTACAGCTGTGAGGTATGGCCACAGCAGGATATGGCCCTACTGTCACGTGGATGGATGTACAAGCATGGGATTCTCTGCCACCACTGTACCAAGGTGCTGAACCATTTACACCGACCCAGCAGCAAGTTTCTGCAGCTTCTCCTCTAGAATGGCTTGATTGTGCAAGAATATGTAGGCTACTGACCACAATACTGGACACAGCTGCATTCACCCTGTGTTTCTCAGGACATCACTGCAAGCAAACATGTATACCTGACAGAACTTGATGACATAAAACATCACAGTGTAAAACAATACATATGTCTGAATATCTATGCTAACACCAAGACCATATAGCAGAAGCAGCATAGACACAATTACCTACAGTAACCCACTATGCTTTGTCCTTTTTGACCCCATATTGTCAACCGATCTACGGATATCCTGCAGAAACAGTTTGATAGCTGTAGGTGTAGAACACAAAAGTCTGCACTGGAGTACAATCTACCTGGAATGGCTTCACACATTCAATACAAAAGGTCATACTGGGCATGCACACGTAGAGAAATGAAGGCCATGTCAGACAAAAAAATACTGAAAGGTCATACTGGGCATGCTGTCTGGCAACAACAGTGGACCATACATATCTGACAGTCACAGATGTTAGTGCATAGACTCCTCAGTACACACCAGTCATGCTTTGCACACACATTGGATAGGAATACACACATATATCCAAGTACAATACACTATAATAGGCCAAAATTACATATACATAGATGTGTGGAAGAGAGTGACAGCGACAAAGAGCCTCCCATCATGAGGCCTGTCCCACCCAGCACACATACAGTTGGCTAAAACCACATGATGTGCAAATGTCAATCACCATAGACATTTGCCTCTGGTATTCCTCAGCACTATAATGTCTGTGGTGCTTGTGCTAACTGTGTAACATGACTGTACAAGTCAGTAGTCATCTAGCAGTTGTATACACGTACCATGCACACACACTGCACTCCCCATTGCACTACTATGGCAAGCCTGCTGATGTCTTCACCTTGAAATACACCTTTGGGGAAGTAGTAGCTCAGTAATCTCTATGGTGTGTCCTATAACTACATAATGCTGTAATGTAATGTACTAGTTAGGTAGGAGTTCTAATCCCAGATGTGGCAACTGTGTGTGTGTTTTTGTTTGTGTAGGGATCAATGCTTTTTAGGCCAGTCAAACTCACTACAATTTCAAATGCCCTACTTTGGCAGGGCTGCTGATGTCATTCACTTTGAAATACACCTTTGGGAAAGGAAAACACCCAAGGATCTCTGTGGTGCATCCTGTACCTGTGTAATGCTATAGTGTGACAAACTGGCTTAATAGGAGTTCTATTCCCAGACATGGCAAGTGTGTGTGTTTGTCTGTCTGTGTAGGGAGCCATGATTTTGAGGCCATTCACAGTCATTCCAACCTCCAGTGCCTGCTTTGGCAAGCCTGATGATGTCATTCGGTTTGAAATACACCTTTGCGGAAAGAGTAAACAGTCATCTCCATGGTGCAGCCTATAACTGAATAATGATGTTAGTGTGATACACTAGTTAGGTAGGGGTTCTATTCCCAGACATGGCAAGTGTAGATGGTTGTTTGTTTGTGTAAAGAGCAATGCTTCTGAGGCCATTCACAGTCGCTACAACCTCCATTGCCCTGCTTTGGCAAGCCTGCTGATGTCATTCATTTTGAAATACACCTTTGGGGAATAAGTAGCCCAGTAATCCCCATGGAGTGTCTTATAACTGCATAATGCTGTAGTGTGATACATTAATAAGAGGGAAGTTCTATTCCCAGACATGGCAAGTGTGGATGTTTGTGTTTGCAGGGAGCAATGCATTTGAGGCCATTCACAGTCACTACAACCTCCATTGCCCTGCATTGGCAAGCCTGCTGATGTCATTCAGTTTGAAATACACCTTTGGGGAAAGAATAGCCCAGTAATCTCTGTGGCATGTCCTATAACTGTGTAATGCTGTAGTGTAATAAACTATTTAGGTAGGAATTCTATTCCCAGACATGGCAAGTGTGTGTGTTTGTTTGTCTGTGTAGGGAACAATGCTTTTGAGGCCATTCACAGTCACTACAACCTCCATTGATCTGCTTTGGCAAGCCTGCTGATGTCATTCAGTTTGAAATACACCTTTGGGGAAAAAGTAGCCCAGTAAATCCATGTTGCATCCTATAACTGTGTAATGCTGTAGTGTAATAAACTATTTAGGTAGGAGTTCTATTCCCAGCCATGGCAAGTGTGGATGTGTTTGCTTGTCTGTGTAGGGCACAATGCTTTTGAGGCCATTCACAGTTACTACAACCTCCTTGTCCTTCATTGGCAAACCTTCTGATGTCATTCACTTTGAAATACACCTTTGGGGAAGAAGTAGCCCAGTGCACTCTATGGCGCATCCTATAACTGCATAATGCTGTAGTGTGATATACTAGTTAGGTAGGCGTTCTATTCCCAGACATGGCATCTGTTAAGTTCTGTGTGTGTGTGTGTGTGTGTGTGTGTGTGTGTGTGTGTGTGTGTGTGTGTGTGTGTGTGTGTGTGTAGAGATCAGTACTTTTTTGGCCATTCACAGTCACTACTCACACCTAAAAATGGAGAGCATCGATAACTGTGCAGTAACAGAGACCTGATCCAAGCCTCCAGAGAGCACCCCTGTAATACCAGGTACAGCTCTCACCACACCTGTTGGCCACCAAACCAGGACCAACACAATAAGGGTGGTGGAGTGTCCATATTCACCAAGGATATTTACACCACCAGGCTACTTGCCTAACAGAATGTGTCTGAAATACCCCAATGCAGTATTAGACTGCATTCCAAATTGTATAGCTTGCTACAGATCCCTGACCATGCCCCATGATACCCACTACAGCTTTTGAAAGATACTGTGAAATATTATGATACAAGCAAACACCCTAATCCTGGGTGAGTTACACTACCTTGCCATTAACTCGGAAAACTACTTGTGTACCAACAAGTGTGCCCAACGGTTCTTGGAAGTCATAATTCCCAATGCCCAGGATCAAGTAACCCATAGTCCTACCAGGGGCTCAAATATCCTAGACCCAGTCATTACCAACATGGGAAATCAATGCTCCGCACCTATGGGCACCCCATCGGTGGTCAGGTCTGCCCATGAGCTAATCACCCTTAACATCAACATCCCTCCCCCACACCCCAGTAAGGTAACCTCTGTACACACATCTCCAAAGCCAGTGTCATGCTACACATGTCAGATGTGACAAATATCATGGCACTCATGCAGATGGGAACTGAAAGGACGACTGCTGAATCATACATGAAGGCACTGTATGAGCACATCCACTTGTGCATGAATTGTGCTATCCAATATTGAATCAAAATGCTCCCCGCCAAGAAAAGGAAGCCAGTGTTGTGGCCCCCTGCCATACACATACTGTACAACAAAAGGAGGAAACTGTTTCAGAAACAGGGGGAATTTCCAGGATGCAGAATACTCCTTTACCAGCTACAGTAAGAGGCAGAGATCCCTCATAACATGCACCAAAGCTAGTTACTAACATAATATAGTCAAAGATGCCAAAGACAACTGTAAGCCATTCCATAGCTATGTGAGGAATCTAAATGGCAATGCTCAGAACTGCTGTGAGCTACAAAAGGATGGTATCAAATGGACTTCTCCCAAGGATATTGCCAATATCCTGGCAGATCAATTCAGTGCCAACTGCACCCACTCCCAAACCCCAAAGAGCCCATCTCAACATGGATAGATTGCCATATTCAGGAAATAACCCTCACATAGGTAAAAAACACACTCTACAGAGCTATGACAACAGCAGCTATGGGAACAGTCAACATCTTGGGCTGTGTACTACATGAGCTACATACTGAACTGACACCTCACCTACGTGCCATGTCATAGACACACCTCAGGCTTTGTGCCCACTGTGTGATGCACAGCTACAGTTATCCCAGTCCACAAGGGGGGATCCACCTTGGATCCTGGGAACTACAGCCCCAGCAGTATGATGTGCCTGATCTGCAAGGCCATGGAATGTATTATCATGGAAATTAAAACAAAGGCATTGGCAACCTGCAAACACTGGACCCTAACCAGGTTGGGTTTGTGAAGGGCCGATCATGTCCCCTCAACCTGAATGACAACTGTGAATCCATCTCCAGAGCTGTGGATGAGAGTAAGGTGGTTCACACAACCTATCTGGACCTCACCAAGCCCTTTGACACCATCCCCCAGTCTGGAATCATAGATAAATGTATCAAGCTGGCCGTTAGTCCCTATGTCATCTGAAGGGCTGCCAACTGCTGTACTGACAGAACTCACACTATGAATGTAGGTGACACCAACCTGAGCCTCAGACAAGAGACAGTTGGGGTACCTTAGGATTTAGTCCTGGCACTACCCTTGTTTGGCATCTACTGCTCTAAAGTACAGTCCAACAGTAAGGGACACCAGCAAACAAAGGTCACAGAAGACTGCACAATGGGAGCCAATGCTGAATCCCCACATGATGTGGATATTCTACAGAAGGGCCTTACAGAAAGACGTGGTTGGTGTCTGAGCCATGGCCTCAAGATCAATGCCAAGAAATATATAGTTATCCCCATTGGGAAGGGACATGTACCTGTGAAGTACCACATAGGTGGCAGTACACTAAACACCTAAAGTGTGGTAGGAGACTTAGGGACACAGGTGGACAGTGGTCTCACTTTTGTTAACCACATCGCCACAACAGTCAGGAAACCAACCTATATGGCACATCTCCCACTAAGGGCTTTACATCCAGGAAAAGAAGGCCATTGATCCACTGTGGTCATCTCTCAGAACACCAAGTACAGACTACAATGGCCCATTATGTATGTATGTCACAAGACATCTGCAACAAGTAGAGAGGCTGTAGACATACCTCACGAAATGACCACAGGCTTAAACCAGATGCCCTATGCTGACCTTCTGAAAATCATCCAGCTATACTCTGTCATGTGTTGTGTTCTCAAAGGTGATCTCTGCTTAACATACCATGCCATGTCAAACCCACAGCTGTTGGACATGCAACACTTAGAGAATTCCAAACCCTCACAGACACATGCTGCAGGGATCCAAATCCTGTCATCACACTGAAAATACATGCAGGAGGGATGTGTTCCTGACCCAGAGGCTCCCCAGACTCTGGAATAGACTGCCCATACATGTCAAGCAGAGTGTCTCTTTGGACCTCTTCAAAAGGAACCTAGACGATTGGATGGGAGATAGGAAATTTACCCCAGGGATTATGTCAGCTGTCCTGCTAGACAGGAGTGCAAGGAAGTAAATATTGTGGGAAGTCATAGCCAGGGAATTGTCATGTCTAGGCATGTATAGGCTCTAGGGCCGATAGCCTAGTATCAATGCATGACCCTATGAACATATGAATTACACTGTCCATTGCCTAACCTTGGCAAGGTTGCTGATGTCATTCACTTTGAAATACACCTTTGGGGAGCAAGTAGCCCAGTAATTTCCATAGCGCATCCTATAACTGTGTAATGCTGTAGTGTGATATACTTGTTAGGTAGGAGTTCTATTCCAAGACATGGTAAGTGTGGATGTTTGTTTGTCTGTGTAGGAAACAATGTTTTTTAGGCCATTCACAGTCACTGCAAACTCCATAGCCCTTCTTTGGCAAGCCTGCTGGTGTCATTCACTTTGAAATATACCTTTGGGGAAAAAGTCACCCAGTAATCTCCCTGGTGAGTCCTATAACTGTGTAATGCTCTAGTGTAATATACTAGTTAGGTAGGAATTCTATTCCCAAACATGGCAAGTGTGGTTGTCTGTGTGCTTGTTTGTCTGTGTAGGGAACAATGCTTGTGAGGCCATTCACAGTCACTACAAACTCCATAGCCCTTTTTTGGCAAGCCTGCTGATGTCATTCA
The DNA here is from genome assembly GCF_019279795.1 of Protopterus annectens. Classification (NCBI taxonomy): domain Eukaryota; kingdom Metazoa; phylum Chordata; order Ceratodontiformes; family Protopteridae; genus Protopterus; species Protopterus annectens. Next base: position 687,535,395 of record NC_056744.1, on the reverse strand, counting down.
CTTTTAAATATACCTTTGGGAAAAAAGTAGCCCACTAATCTCTGTGGCACGTGCTATAACTGCGTAATGCTATAGTGTGATGTTGTAGTTAGGTAGGAATTCCAATCCCAGACATGGCAACTGTGAGACTTAGTGTGTGTATCATTCATATCCTTTGTGGGGGTGGCTGTGAGTGTGTCACAACTGGACTGATTGTGGAGCAGGTTTTGCAAATTTCTTATATGGTGGGTCTATTATATGTCACAATGTCCACCTTACAAGGATAACAGATGTCAAACAGCAGAGAGGCTGGGGTAGACAATCCATACCCCTACATGTGACATCAAGGCCTGGTGAACAATTTAGGCAATGCTTGTATTACCCAGAGAACACTCTCAACCCATGCCTCATACACAAACACACTTGGCTAGGCAACAACAACTATGTTGGTAGATCCCTGCATACTGCCCACATACAGTAACAATGGTGTGATTGCAGCAGACTACAGAGGACATTGCAACGTGTCCCATCCCTACAATAGGCACACAATTGCATACAGTGCTCCTTCACTATGTTCCCCACTGGACACCTGCAAAAACTGTAGTTCCAGAAAATGTAACCCACAAAGGACATACCATGCTTTATACACATGCCCTGTGTAGACATATGCCACTGACACCAGGGAATACCTGTATCATGCTGTCAATGTAGGTGCAGGGTCAACCTGGTGTCCATTTCCAGTTCTCACTACATGAGACCAGGAATGGCACATCTGATGATAACAATCTGTCTATACAACATGCCCCAGACACTCCACATACACTTCCACATGTCACAAGAACATGCAGGGAGGTGTGCACATCCCAGACACCGTCCATGTCATGGACTATAGAACACATACAGGGCAGGCATTGCACAGCACTGGCCACCCATAATAGTAACCCAGATGACTGGATGGTGAATACAATACCCACCTGTGTGGGCCAATCCAGACACTACACCCTGAGCCACACTGCAGACCATTTTCATGTGGCCTGATGCCAAGCTATACCCATTACCTAGCCTTGTACAGCCTTCTGGCACAGTCAACCACTACACACTTGTGAAGCAATGCACCCATGCATGTCAGTACTGGCAACCTGTGTCTGTCTGTGGAGTATAATGATTTGGATGCCATTCACACTCACTACACCTCCCATTGGCCTACTGAAGCATGCCTTCTAATGTCAGACACCTTGACATACCCTTTGCCCATATATCATCCTGATAACCCCTGTGGTGCATGTGATACCTGAGTTTTACTATATTGTGGCAACCTAGCTAGTTAGGAAGTCTAAACCTGACCCTGCCAACTGTGCTGATGTGACTGAGTCCCTGAGAGAGTGTGGCTGTGTCGACCTTGACACTTGTTCATGTGGACAGACACGTGTACTACACCTACCTTATCCCTCCTTTGTCACTGTTGCAGATGTCACTCATCATCAAATATACCTTTGGACAGCTCCCCAGCATGTAAGCTCTGTGGTACATGCAATAACTGCATAGACATGTGATAGCAGTAGCAGTACATAGTCAGACAGGGGTTTGAAACCCTGTACTGGTAAGTGTGTGACACAAGCATGCTTAGGTTGTACTCTCCCACCCCTTCCCTGTCTTACTTTATCTCTGTCTGTTTCTTGCACTCCCTCTTTGGTGGATGTGGAGAAGTACACCTGCTTTGCGTAGGCAGCAGCTTGTGTTTTGTAAGTGATGCTCATGATCAGCTGATGGCCTCTGCATGAATTGCAGTCTCCCACTAGCTGACTGCAGGTGGAACAGATTTGGTAACATTCCCATAGCCAATTGCATGGAAACACACTCCTATAACTAGGAATATCATGTGGGTGTTGACCCTTTTCATTCACTGTGAGCAGGACATCATGTTGGTGTTTGGCAATCAGCATCACAGATGATAATGGGATATACCTCTAACAACATACACTGTGGAGACAGGCCAACAAACAGGAGGGGAGTGTTCCAGACATGACTACAGAATGTAATTGTTGCAATTCTGCATTTGGAGTAATGTTGGTTTAACAGGGTTTGTGTGGATATGACTGGTCTACATGATTTAATACCTGTCATGACAGTGTTATGTGTTTGAGGAAATTCCCACCTTCAGGGTTATCTGCAGACTGGCCAGTGTTTGGAGTCTTATGTTTCTTGTGTTACTCACAGATCACTTATCTTAGAACTGCAGAAGCATATTTGGAGGATTGCAGTCAGTACATGGTGACGGCCATGAGAGTTACTGACTTCATATCCCTCATAGGACATATGTCACAACAAACAGTGTTACAACAGTAAATGCATGAGGTTATCACAGCAACATGCCAATATTGGCCCAGTGTTTGTGGCTCCAACCACAAGTCTGTCAACCTTTGTACATATGTCATGCAGTAAGGGGTGCATATGTTCTGTACACCATTATTTATTGACATCATACCTAATAACAAGCCAGTCAGATTGCTAGACATGTTATGTATAGTATCAGTTATTTCTGAGGACATAACCTGGGCATTCTGTGGTTGTGTGTACAGTAGTAGGGTCTATGTACTTATGGTGATTGTCGACAGTATGAGTATTGGGAATATGCACCTTGGCCTGTCTACAGACTGTGGTAGATGTCACTGTTCTTGGTCCTGTTCTATCTGATGTTAAATGCTGCTCCAGTGTATGGTACCCTATCGGCCTACATGTTTGCAGGGCCAAACACAAACGTGTTCAATACCACAGACAGGCATTGGACCACACTGTGTCAGTCCATATAGTGTAATATTAAGCTTGTGTACCATATGTGGCTGTGTTCACATTGGTTGTGGGTATGCACTTTCACACAGGTGTCTGTTACTCTGTCCTGTGACATGCATGTCGAGTCTGCTATATTTGCAGGTACATGTGTATTCCCCCATATGAAATGTAGGCCAGTGTTGTGGCAGTCTGCCTGTAGTTTGCACAGTGCTTTGTTACATGCCTAGCAGGTTAGTGTAATTACCCAGTGTGATGTTATGTCCAGATATTTGCAAGAAGTGCTGCTGCCGGACCACCATAACTGTTGTGTATTTCTGACAAAGCAGTGGGATGCTGTACAGATGTATGTCAGTAACTACTGGGTAGGATGTGGCCATATGACCTCTGCACCACCAGTTATTATGTGTTAGGACAGACAGGAGTGTGTGAATGCATAAACTGTGTGGGCATATGTAGCCCAGTATTCACGTGATATACCCATGTACATGGCTGTTAACATCCACATTGTCAGGTTTGGTCCACATGTCTCGCATTAAGGGGATCTGTGTATACCTCTGGACTGACCAGAGAGTGCCAGACTGTCCACATATATTGGTCATATCTCTGCTGCAGTCCACAGGATCATTACTGTGCTATCAGTGGTACTGTACTATGATGTTCTTAGGATGTCTGTCAGTAACCGGTGGCGTACATGTCAATAGCAGATGTGACCTTCCACACACAAAATGTCTATTAAGACAAACACTGTTACAGTAGCAACAGTCTACATATATACTTGAAATACATACATGACATCCCCTTGCACTAAGAGGTTGAAACTATTGGTGCTGAGGTAGGACTCCACTCCATGTCCTGGACATATGGTAAACATATATGCATATATATATATATATATATATATATATATATATATATATATATGCAAACACACACACACACATATATATATATATATATATATATATATATATATAATTATATATATATATATATATATATATATATATATATATATATATATATATATATAAAATATACACATCTATATATGTCTACACATATACAGATATATAGATATATATATACATATAGTTACAGATATCTACATATATAGCGACATAGATATATCTGTACATATATGATGTACATACATCTCTCTCTCTCTCTCTGTATATATATATATATATATATATATATATATATATATATATATATATAGATATATAGATATATACGTATATACAGAGAGATCTATAAATGACCATATAGCCATATATATGATGCACTATAGAGATGTGTATAAATACATATATATATGAATATATATGTGTATGTACATGTAGACATATATCTACATATGTATATATATATATATATATATATATATATATATATATATATATATATATATATATATATATATATCCTTGTCATGTGTAAACATTACTGTTGTGTATACCTTCCCAGATGTATCACACCATATGTATCTATGTGTATGTTTAGATATAACAACATATGTGATGCAGCAGTAATATCACTAACATGTACTATACAATTGCAGAAGTCATAGCAATTGTTCAATACTATTCAATATGTCTACTGACAAATGTATTTGAAAAAAACAATGACTGTCTTCATAGCTGTCATGGTGTAGTGATTGACTACTGTGACTGTAGTGTACAGGGTCCTAGGTGTAAGAGCTGTTTATTTTGTTGCTGGGTAGAACAAGGGCTGTTGGATACAGAGTGGTTAAGACAGTTTTGAACAGCTTTAAGTACCTTTGCGTGGGTTTGTGTGAAGCTAAGTGGTGGTAAGGTATGGTTAAACCTACTTGTGCTTACACCCTGTAGGCTTCACTTACCCATGTGCAAATGTGCTTAGCTGTTATATTGCAGCAATGCTGACACCTGCTAAGCATGGCTCAGCTCTGGTAACCTGTGTTCACATCCCAGTCTGATAACATAGCAGGGTAATGACATCTGTAATAGGTGTATGTAATGCCATGTACATAACATGTGTCTATGTGCTGTCAGTACAGTAGCAAGGGGTGTGAGTCTCCTGTCTGGGACACTTGAGTATATATGACCTGTACAACACTTTTATTCATGTGAATGCATTACATACAAGGGTAGTATCACAGGTTATGTTCAGTCACACTGGCATGTAGTGTATCATGACATTACTACTGTTGACAGTGCTTTCTCAAGAAAGAGTCGATTGCTAATTGTAGTACTGGCAGCAAACACCCCTGCATGCATAGATAGACTTTGAGTCCTCACTGTCATGTTCCTGGCATGTAATCTGTGTCACATTATATATTTCCTACTGGATAATGATCTGACATGTGGAAATTAACTGTAGACTACTGTCTGAATAGCACATGTCAGTGAGGGCTGCCAACATGTAGTAATGGCATGCCTATCGGTATCATAGGTTCATAGGTTCATAGGTAGGTACTAGGCTATCTGCTCAAGGGCATTTATAAGCTTAGCCAGAATGTATTGGCTTTCGCTTCCCTTTTAGATTAGTTTCCTGGGCCTCTGTCCAGCAGGGCCACTGTTGTGATCCCAGGTATATATTTACGATTTCCCATCCACTCGTCAAGATTTCTCTTGAAGAGAGTCAGTGAGGGGTTCATAGGTTCATAGGTTCATAGGATGGTACTAGGCTATCAGCCCTAGGGCCTATACAAGCCTAGCCATAACAATTCCCTGGCTATTTCTTCCCACACTATTTACTTCCCTGGACCCCTGTCTAGCAGGGTGACTGACGTGATCCCCGGGGTGAATTTCCTTTCTCCCATTCAATCGTCAAGGTTCCTTTTGAAGAGGACCAAAGAGGCACTCTGCTTGACATGTATGGGCAATCTATTCCAGAGTCTGGGGAGTCTCTGGGTCGGGAACCTATCCCTCCAGCATGTTTTGTTTATTGTGATGACAAGGTTTAGTTCCCCAGATCCCTGGAACATGTGGCTCTGAGGGATTGGGATTTCTGTAAGTGTAGCATGTCCAACAGCTCTGGGTTTGACATGGCCTTGTATGTTAAGCAAATATCACCTCTGAGTAGACGATATGCGACAGAGTATAGCTGGAGTTTTTTAAGGCGGTCAGCATAGGGTATCTGCTTTAGGCCTGTGATTCTTTTAGTGAGGTATTTCTGTGGCCTTTCCAGTTGTTGCAGATGTCTTGAGAGGTACATACCAAACGGGGCATTGTATTCTATAATGGGTCTAATGAGGGATGAGTACAATGGGACAATGACCTCCTTTTTTTCTGGATGAAAAGCCCTTAGTGATGAGGTGTGCCACATAGAAGGATTTCCTGACTGTTGTGGCAATGTGGTTATCGAAGGTGAGACCACTGTCCACCTGTGCCCCTAAGTCTCTTATCAAACTTTCGGTGTTTAGTGTACTGCCACCTATATGGTAATTCACAGATACATGTTTTTTCCCAAAGGGGATAACTATACACTTCTTGGCATTGAGTTTGAGCCCATGGCTCTGGCACCAAGCATCTGTTTCTGTAAGGCCCTTTTGTAGAGTATCCACATCATTTGTGGATTCAATAATGGCTCCCAGTTTGCAGTCATCTGCAAACTTTGTTATCCAGAGTCCCTTAGTGTTGGCCTGTACTTCAGAGAAGTAGATGCCAAGCAAGAGCGGTCCCAGGACTGAACCCTGAGGTACTCCACTTGTCACTTGTCTGGAACTGGATTTGGAGTCGGCTACTTTTACAGTGTGGGTTCTATCAGTAAGCCAGTTAGCAAACCATTGGGTGACGTAGGGATTAATGCCCAGCTTAGTAAGTGTATCTATGATTTCAGAGTGGCGGATGGAGTCAAAGGCCTTGGCAAGGTCTAGATAGGCTGTGTGGGCCACCTTACCCTTGTCCATGGCTCTGGAGACTGATTCTAAGAAGTCAATCAAGTTCAGGAGACAAGATTGGCCGTTCACAAACCCAAACTGGGTGGGGTCCAGTGTCTGAAGGTTGCCAATGTCTTTGTTTATAAGTTCCATGATAATATACTCCATGGCCTTGCAGATAAGGCTTGTCAGACTGATGGGATGGTAGTTTCTGGGATCCAAGGTGGATCCCCCCTTGTGGAGTGGGATAACTGTAGCTGTGCGCCACTCAGTGGGCACGAAACCTGAGGTGAGGCTATGATTAAACATGACACTTAGGTGAGGTGCCAGTTCATATTGTAGTTCATGTAGTACACAGCCCGGGATGTCATCTAGTCCCATGGATGCTGTATTCTTAGCTTTGGAGAGTGTGTTTTTTTACCTGTGTGGCCATTATTACCAGAATTTGTCAATCTTCCGGTACTGAGATGGGCCATTTGGGGCATGAGAGGGGGGTGAAGTTGGCACTGAATTGATCTGCCAGGATATTGGCAATATCCTTGGGATCAATATATTTAATGCCATTCTGTTTTAGCTCAGAGCAGATCTGAGCATTGCCATTTAGATTCTTGACATAGTTATAGACTGCCTTGTTGTTGTCTTTGGAATCTTTGGCAATTTTATTTTCTTAACTAGCTTTGGAGGATTTTATGAGGGATCTCAGTTTCTTACTGAGGCTGGTAAGGAAGTTTTTTGCATCCTGGGATTTTCCTCTTTTCTGCAACAGTTTCTTCCTTTTGTTGTAAAGTTTGTTTATGGCAGGGGACCACCAGATTGGCTTCTTTTTTTTGGATGAGAGCATCTTGGTTCTATTTGGGATGGCACGATTTATGCATGAGTGGATGTGCTCATACAGTGCCTTAGTGTAGGATTCAGCAGTTGAACTTTCAGCTCCCGTCTGTCTGGGTGTCATGAAGTTTGTCACTTCTGACTTGAGTAGCATGAAGTTGGCTTTGGAGAAGGATTTTCTAACCACTTTGGCAATGTGGTTATCAAAGGAGAGGTTGCTATCTACTTGGGTCCCCAAGTCCCTAATTACATCTTCCGTACTTAGTGGATTACCTCCTATGTGATAGTTTGTGGGCACTTTATTTTTCCCAAAGGGGATGACTATGCACTTTTTGGTATTTAGCTTTAGTCCATGATTCTAACACTAGGTATTTGTCTCCATGAGACCCTTCTGGAGAATGTCTGTGTCAGCCGGGGAGTCAATTATGGCCCCCAGTTTGCAATCATCTACGAACTTGGTCAGCCATAGTCCTCCTGTGCTTGCCTGTACCTCAGAGAAGTATATACCAAACAGGAGGGGTCCCAGGACTGTGCCCTGAGGGACTCCACTTGTAGCCAGTTTAGAGTCGGACATAGCACCCTCAACTCTGACCATGTGAGTTCTATCCATGAGCCAGTTTACAACCCATCTCATGACATAGGGGTTAATGTTTAAGCTGGTGAGCTTTTCTATAATGCCAGAATGGGGAATGGTGTCTAAAGCCTATGCAAGGTCCAGGTAGGCTGTGTGGACTACCTTTCCCTCATCTATGGCCTTGGCAACTGTTTCAAAGAAATCAACCAGGTTTAGGAGGCATGATCTGCCTTTAACAAAGCTGAATTGGGTAGGGTCCAGTGTCTGGAGGTTCCCAATGTCTTTGTTAATGAGTTCCATGATGATGCGCTCCATGGCTTTGCAGACCAAGCCAGTCAGGCTTATAGGGCGATAGTTCTCAGGATCCGTTGTTGCACCACCTTTGTGGAGCAGGATAACTGTTGCTGTATGCCATTATTTGGGTACATAGCCTGTGGTGAGGCTGAGCTTGAACAGTGAGTTTAGGTGAAGGGTTAGTTCCTTTTGGAGCTCATGTAGGATGCAGCCTGGGATGCCATCCGGTCCCATTGATGCTGTGTTCTTGGCTTTGGAAAGGGCTGTTTTCATCTGAGTGTCTGAGATGTCTGGGGCTCTACAATCTCCTGGAATGGACACGGGCCCTTTAGAGGGTGAGGGGGGGGTAAGGTTTGCACTGAGCCTGTCAGCCAAGATGTTGGCAATGTCTGTTGGTTCAATGTATTTTTTGTCGTTTTGCACTAGCTCAGAGCAGATCTGAGTGCTGCCACTTAGATTTATGACATAGCTAAAGAAGGCTTTGTGATTATCTTTAGCGTCTTTGGCAATTTTTCTTTCGAAGTTGGCCTTGGATGATTTTATGAGGGATCATAGTTTCTTGCTGGTACTGATTAGGGATGCCTTCCCTTTTTGGGATTTTGCTCTATCATGTAGTAGTTTCCTCCTTCTGTTGTAGAGCTTATTTATGGCTGGGGTACATCAGACTGGTTTCCTCATTTTGGAGGAGTGAGTCTTTGTTTTACTTGGGATGGCTTGATCCATGCATTCCTGTAGGTGCACATAGAATGCATTTGTGAAGGATTCTGCAGTTTGGGCCGCATTATCCTTTAGCAGTAAGGCTTTGAAACTTTCCACCTCAGTCTTGAGAAGAGTGAAGTTTGCTTTTGAAAAGTTTTTTACAGTTGTTTCCTTGACTGGGGGTGGGGTCGGGATGTGGCTGTCTAGTGTGATTAGTTTATGATCTGATCTTACCAGTGATGGGTTTACCTCTGGTGTGGAACATTGGTCACCCATATTGGTGATGATCAGGTCCAATATGTTGTCACCACTTGTGGGAGTGGTAACCAGTTGTTCCAGGGCATTTGAGTTTATAAACTCTAGAAAGCATTTGGCAAAGGAGTTTGTACTTGAGTAGTTTTCCTAGTCTATGTTTGGGTAGATGAAATCACCTAATATCATGGTGTTGGGTAGGATCTTCATATTTTCCAGTGTTCTCAGGAATGCTGAGTGGGGGTCTTGATACAAGGTGGGTGATCTGTAGCAGGCTACAAACTGAAAGGCAGTTTTGCCCACTGCTAGTTGCACATGGATGGTCTCCGAGGCCTCGTGCTGTGCTACAAGCCTGGAGGTGTGGGAATCCTTGATGAAGATAGATACACCACCGCCTTTTGTATTTTGGTCCGGGTTTTGGGGCCGAAAGTTATGGTATGCATTACAGTCTGGTAATGCTGGGGTGCTCTCTGGAGCCTTGAACCAGGTTTCTGATACTGCACATAAATCGATTCTCTCCTTGCTGAGGAATGCCTCGAGTGCGTGCATTTTGAGGTGTAGACTTCTGGCATTGAGTAGCATTACCCTCAGTTTTTTGTTGCTTGTGTTGTTTATGGAGGTGGGTTTGTCTTTTGACCCTTGCCTAAAAAAGGCACTGTGGGGGTGGCAAGAGCCTTGGCCAGTATTCGAAAGCCCAAGGGCGACAGGTGCAAGCCATCTCTTGCAAAGCAACGTGGCTTGTCAAGCATGTCATCCCAGGCTGATAAACGTTGGATCCCCTTTGAATGACACCAAAATCCAAGCCAATTGTTAAAATCGATCATTTTATCTTTATACTGTGGCATCATTCTTGGTGAGGGCAAGATGCTACTCAGGGTCAGGGTCATACTGGCCTGGGCTACATGATCAGAGAGCTCCTATATGTCTCTTTTCATGTAGTCCAGGGAGGTACGTCTCAGGTCATTCACACCAACATGGACAATGACAGAGTCATATTTGTACCTGTTATGGAGTGACCTGAGTGCTTGTGTTATGTGGCAGATCCTGGCACCTGACAAGCAGCTTACAGTAACCTTCTTCTTGTTCAGTCTAGTGAGAGGGATGTCAGTGTGCCTGACAATAGAGTCTCCTATTACTAGTGTATTGTGTGTGTTGTTTGGCCTTTAGGGCTGTGATTGCATGGCACACTGACTTTGTGAAGTATGTGTTTTGCGGTTGTTGTTGGGGGGTAGAGGTTGTTTGGATGTCTGCTTTTGGAGGTCTCTGCTGCTTAGGCAGATTTCTATTTAGAGCCTCCGAGTAGGTTTTTGTGTATTTATGTGTGTTATTGGCCGGTGCCGATATGATTGGTCTATGTGAGACTGGTAGTATGATGCAAGTGTTTCCCTTCTCCTCATGATTGACAGTTCCAGTCTTGGGTTGAGAGAGCTTGGCCTCCAGTCTGGCTGTAAAGTTGCATCTCTCGCATACATTTGTGTTTGTTGGAAGGAGGAGAGGGTTGTCTGTGTACATGAGGCAATTGTGGCATTGTCTCAAAATGCCCAGATTCACCAGCTGGACTGGAGAGTGCACCTGAAACTGCCCTTTGGACATGCCTGCACAGATAAAGTTTTACTGATTGTCCGGTTAGGGATGAATAGAGAGCTCTGTACTTCTGTGTAGTATAGGGGGTGTAGTGCTAGCACTTATTAGTGCTTACTAGGAGATTTGGGCAAGTGCTGGACAGAAAAGAAACTGTTTAGAGTGCTAAAGCTGAACATCTGACTGGTTCCAGGGGAAAAATTGAAGAGCAGACTTTGTGGAGCTGAGAATAGTTTACACTTAGCTAAACGGCATTGCGCGGAGGTGCGCGGAGGTGCACGATGCACAAAACTGCTCAAAACCACACAAATGCGGGTATTTAAGGCAGGTATATGAAAGAGGTAGAAATTAGCCCAAAACAGCCAATAAACTACTAGTTTCTGGGCTGAGACCACTCCTCCAGGGACAGATAGGCTGCTCAAAGCTCCTCACTCTCACTTGTGAACAGAGAAACTTCCTCCTATCCAAGTAAGGATATGGGCAACACAGGAACTTGTACCACAGCCCTGAATTCAGCAGAACCTGAAAACAGGACTAGACTAGCTTAGAAAAGACTTTTTGTTTGTTTTTTCTTTTTTTTTACAGGTACAACAGTACACTACACAAAAACACTTTAAATGCTTTAAACAGGCTAGCGCACTTAAGTGTGTAGCTTACAACAGTTAAACAGATGCTTTTAACACAGAAAACGACTTTAAATTACTTTGAAAGTGCAAACAGCAAAAAAGCAAGTATTTCAGCAGAAAATAGCTTTTTAGAGTACAGAAATGCTAATAGATCACATTTTATGTGAAAACTAGCAGTCACATGAAAAAAATGCAAAAAAAAAATACTTAAATCAGTAGAAAGTCTCTCGTTGTCTCTCTGTTGCTTGTAGTACTCTGCAGGACACCATGAGGAGCTTAGCTGAGTTGAATATCAGACATCTATCTGTCAACACATTCATCATACTGTATAGCTAGTTGGCAAGCTGATGTCTGTCAGTCCCTGTACAGATGTGCAGATGTCAGGTATCCAGCTTGGATATGTACAGGCAACCTACGCTTGACTGACATAGACATGTCTGCCCAGCTGTGTTATAACTGTTACAGATCGGACACAACACCCTGTATGCACCACATGCCACGGGTACCTCCACTACACTACCACAGTCAACAGAACATGCATGGGTACAGGTCTCCAACACAGACACTAGCCATGTTTGGTAATACATGTTACATACATGTCAACTGGAGCACCTCACCGGCTATTTGCTGGAGGCGCCCAGAGGATTGGCTGATGCATGTCACTCTCACCCTGAGCATCACCACAGTGGTGTCTGTAGGTAGATTGCCTGCTGGCACATGGCAGATGGCATGATACCACTGTACACACATCCCCTACACTTCCCAGGTCTCCATGGACAATAGCCAGGTACACACCTATGACCACCTGCAGTGATGCACCCCAGTACTGACAAATGTGTATGTGTGCATTACTGAGGATATCAGTGTCTGTGTGTGTTAGTACACCTATAGTTGAGAATACCCTGAGGCCCTTCAAACACACCGTAACACCTATTGCCATAGTTAGATGTGGCTGCTGTTGTACCGGAAATTGTATGTACCTTGTTACACTCCTCTCCCTAAAGGCTACCTGAGCCTTGCAGTACTAGCACAACATTGTTGTACAGATGGGTTGATAGGCATGAGATACCCACTGAGTTCTGCCAAGTGTGTGTATGTGTGCATGTGTGTATGTATGTAGGATACAGCATCCTGAGACCACATACTCCTATTACAATATACATTGCCACAGTATTATGGATAGTGATGTTGCTGTCCATATGAGAGGCATGACAATGCATCACCCTACTATGCCTGTAGCATGTGCATTCCTGGTCAATGTGTGATGGTGGGTATGTCAGAGTGTCATCATGGGTTCCAGTGCATACAATATCCACAGTGGGATGTGGGTGCTGGGTATACTGTCATTACACCATGGTACCCCTGGTACATGTCCCATGAACCACTGTATGGTGACCACTGTCATCATCAACCACACAGGTAACTGATAACACTTCCCAGACCAGTTATGCATGTGCCGTGTGCAGCCTACCGGTAACACATTGGACAAATTGACAAGTTAGTTAGCACTGATAGGCCCAGGTCTCTCAGATATGTGTCAGCCTGTTATGTATTTGTTACTGTGTATATGATGGTATGTCACACTATGTATTGTCCATATACAACCATTACATCCCCCATTACCATAATGTACATGCCTAGGGATGTTCTGCATGTAACATATAAACTGGAACACACCTCATCCTAAACACTGTGTGGTATGTGCAATTAAAGCCCCACCAGTAGCACTACATACTTAGGTATGGGTCTAGTCCCAGTGTTGCCAAGTAACAGTGTGCATGTATGTGGAGGGATCTACTTCAGGTTGGTGAATATACATGTCCCAGGGGGTCACCTGTCCATGTGGCAAAGGTGTTCAACTGTATCCAGAATATGGCACAGCCATGGTGTCACCACAGTGCCATACCCCTTGTGAGATATGACAGCAGACCATCCTCCTGCTGACACATGTACACCTACAACACAAATGGATAACATTATAGCGACCACTAACAGCTATAATGTATCATGGCTGTACAGCTGCACTACCTGACATATAAGTATTAAACATTACTGCTGAGAACATGTTACACAGCAGTACATTGGTACACAGTAGAACAGTCACCGTGTGCATCAGAACTATTTTAGACTGTCCCTGCATCAATGTTATGTATGACAAGGATATGGCACAGGTATCATCATATGCACAGGGTGTGTTGTTGGTTTGCCAGAGACCTAGGGTGGGCCATACATTTGACACCATGTGTGTAAGTGAAGGGTGTAAGTTACTGGTATGGGCATGGTGATGTGGTGTGTGTAGGTATGGGGTTGCCCTAGGTGTGTTTGTATAGTGTGTGTGTATACATGCACACAGTTTTGCCATGTGGATGCCCTATACAGGTGTTTCTTGGACAGCTGCAGACCATACTTGGCAGGGTGTGCAGTTCACCACCTCCAGCCACGACACACAGACTGTGCCTTCCAGGGGTTCCATGGGCATGTCCAGGTACAGACCTCAATGTGCTACTCTCCCCTGATGATGACATATGTCCGCTGGAACCAGGTCCCTCCTGGGACTGGCCAGGGCCATGTGCATGTAGTCTGCTGTGGTGCAGTGTGGACAGCGACCCCCCTGCAGTGCTCAGGCTGGTACTGCCACTACGGGAGTGGCTTGGTGTCCTTGCATGTCCACATCGACCACCAAATGTTGGTGTTGCTGGCCTATGTCCACACGGCTGTCGCCCCACTCCCATCACATGCTCTAGCACGGACAATCCACGGTCGATGAGGCCCACCATCTTACACAACTATCTATCCATGACCTCTGTATAATCACGGAGAGCACCTGCAAGGTCATGGATGTTATCACTTACAGATGAAAAAGCAGCCCTCTGCAGCCTCAGACCCTGTCTGGTGTACAGTTCCACCCATGCCTGTGCCCCCTTGACAGCCTGAAACATGCGGCTGGTGGTACCAGATGTGGCAGTTCTGCCAGGGGCATGATGACCAATGGCCCTCCCACAAGCACCCTGGTACATATGCCTATGTGGTGCCCTGCCAGACATCTGGCTATGCCTGCTGTGTCCAGATACAGCAGCCATAGATACCACACTGTCCTGTGCACTGCCACCAACCTCCAACTGTCCCTCTGCTATGGCCGCTGGTGATGGGGGATCTATAGGCACTATGACTGTGTGTGGGGATGGGGTGGATAATAGGGGGATTTCAAACGATGGCACAGTTTCGGCCTCTGACAGTCCCGCTTGTGCCTCAACACACCTATCATCGTTTTCAGTGTCTGTATGGACACCAACATCAGATTGCATGCAGGAGGGACCCTGACCCATCTCGCCACCTGTGAGGGGAAAACAAGAAACCCACCTTAAGACCTGTATGCCATTGCTTAACAGTACACACACACACACGCACACACGCCCACACGCACACACACACACACACACACACACACACACACACACACACACACACACACACACACACACACACACACACATCCTGACATTCCACCATAATACCTACCTGTCCCTGAGTTCCCAAGTTTATTTACATAAGTTCCCCATCTTGCATCACACTTGGAAACATACATTCATTAATACCAATCATTAACATATCATTCTTCTAATTGCCTAGACAAGTGATCACAAAACATGATCTGTTAATCCATTACCTCTGACTTGATTGGAGTAGGTTTTACAAGGACTCACTGCTGTCATCCACTGTTCACCATGGGTATGTCCAGACATCGTAAGCATGGCCCCCATATGTTAGGGGATACTATGGTCTCTCAATATTGTCATGCACTAGAGTGTCATACATAACTATTGCTCAGTAGATGCAAGATTTGTTGCTCAATTAACTTGTTATGCAGATAACAGTAATATATGGATACACTCCCTGGTGTTGTCTAGTAATTCCCCAAAACATCTGTAGTGCTGCATACATGGGTAGTCTTTCACCTGTCTGCTGATTGCAATTTTAACAGTATACCTGGTGTCTAGTTTCCCTCCCAATGCATCTTCCATGCTACAGACCTTATTATACTATCAGCTGTCCTGAGATTACATATCAGACAAGTATTTCTGGTGTCTCATGTGTCAGTTCATGTCCATGTACTGCACAATTCCAAAGGGAAGTACTGATGTATGAACAACCACACAATTACACATGTGCATACATGGACACCCACACAAACATACACACACATACACAAACACATCCTACATGCATCAACCCCCCCTCCACTCCACCAGATTGCACGTACAGACAAAATAGCCCCCACACACACACCTACAGATGAGGTTGCACAAAGATAGCACACACAGACCTCCCATTACCCATTTGTCCACATGCATAACATATGGTACTCAACAGCATGAAGTGCAGCTATAGTCAATCTATGCTAGCAACAGTATACATGTGTGTGATGCATGGACTGTGTTAGTAGCTGATGCTCCTTCTCCTGGAAAACACTGCACCCATGTACACAGTCTTGCTGTGCACCTGTTCTGCACCTTGGCATGTACTGTGCACCATACCTCACAGGTGTACACACCATTGCTGAATGTGTATTACTGTGTCAGTTATGTCCGCTCTAATGCTATGTGTTTGTCTGACACATACCTGGGATGATATGTGGACAGATGTCATTTGTGAATGCCTGATGTCTGATTTACAGATGTCATCATCAGTGGTGCATGTATGACCAATACGATACTATTACAATGACAACCGACAAACCTTACCGTGGCTATGGGGAGTGTACACACCCTTACTGATATGACACCCTCTTCCTTGATATGCCATGGGACCACATTACTGCATATGTTAACATTACATGAGCTTGATATGTGACATATGTCCTGTACAATCAAATGCGGTGTCTGACAAATGTGTTAGCTGTGCTGATGCTGACTGTGTTGCATACACTTCGTGGGTGCATATGTGTACACACCCTTATCATGACGGTTTGGTGCACCTACTGTTATGTATACTATAGCAGTCACTCTTCATGGCAGGGGTATATTAGCATGGGCCATCTGCATTTGCCAGTATATGGTCAGTCTGCCCCACACATGTCCCCCAACTCTGCATGATTGCAAGGTCAACTCATGTGCACATCCCTAGGCATTCATACACTGCCGTCACGATTGATGTGGAGTCAGGGTTACATCTGCCACAGTTTCTGACCCTGACTGTGTGCAGATACAGCCATTCATAGCATCCTGTGGATCCCTGCTGCAGTGCACTGGTGTGTCATGATGACACCCCCTCCCCACCTTCAGCCTTTTGCAGGTGCTTGAGAACTATAGCCTACACATGTGTGTCAGTTTGCAGTGTTTGTCTGACACATACCTGGGATGATATGTGGACAGATGTCATTTGTGAATGCCTGATGTCTGATTTACAGATGTCATCATCAGTGGTGCATGTATGACCAATACGATACTATTACAATGACAACCGGCAAACCTTACCATGGCTATGGGGAGTGTATACACCCTTACTGATATGACACCCTCTTCCTTGATATCCCATGGGACCACATTACTGCATATGTTAACATTACATGAACTTGATATGTGACATATGTCCCATATATGACATAAGTGCACTGGTGTGTCATGATGACACCCCCTCCCCACCTTCAGCCTTTTGCAGATGCTTGAGAACTATGGCCTACACATTTGTGTCAGTTTGCAGTGTTCCAAACACTGAATACTACATGTAACAGCCTAGTCCCAGCTAATGAATGACAAACATACAGGTGTACACTGGCACTGGCATGGTACAGATGGGGATGGTGGGCCTGAGGTGGGGTGAGGCATTGGTTGTGCAGCACATGCATCTTACGTGATACTGTCTGTAGGTTTCCAACATGGTCATGGTACACCAGTACACATTGCAATGCATGACTTTTGGGACCTCGTCTGTTATGCATACACTACCTGTAGAGAGGCCTGGCTGATGTTTCCTGTGGTACAACTATCACATCTGTTTACCCTAACCCATAGGCCACATGTTTGCAGAGTCCAGGCAATTGCTGACATGGGTACTGCACAGCCAGTACTTGCTAGACATTTCTGCAACCCCCTCAGTGTTGTGGCATGTTACTAGGCAGCCTGCATGACCAGTTTGCTACATGTGACATCATCTGTCTTGGATGGCCATCTGTTTATTTCCTACATAATTCCTGTCCCATACATCTTTGCCACATAAATGACTGTCTGCGCTGTTTGCCATGGTATATGCAATGGTGAGGTATGGTTACATGTCCAGCTCATGGGTGCAACCTGTTGGGTATGGGGCCCATGCCATATCATATATGATGTGTGAAAGCCAAAGCTGCCTCTGTTGCAGGTAAGTGTGCACATTTGACGGCCAAACATCTTGGACAACAGACCAATACTTGGTGTGACACTGGGGAATTGTACTTGCTGGAAGATGCATTTCTATGACAAATGCATGCAGTCAGTACCTCAACAGCTGCTTCCACTATATTTTGTCTGGAATGTGTGCACAGATATGCCTCCAAGTGTTTGTGAAGGTATGTATTCCCCATATTTTCTGCCCTAACCTACAATTCCATTTTACACACTCATTGCTCATGTTGGGACCACGTTGCAGGTTTTAAGGGTTGTGGACTGCAGTATTATGATATGCCGTAGTGTAGATCTGTAACAGTTGCCATTGTAATACTGGTATATACACTGCTGTAGCACTGTATAAGGGTGATGTTTCAGACTTGTCCCTACTGTAGGCCAGTTGTCCCACCATTATGTTCATTTCTGTGGACACATTTTGCAATGACAGGATGTTAGTTATATTGCAGGCGTCTGACATACCCTTCAGATACACCATCATGGTCACCACTGTGATGCAGTGCAGTTAACAGCAACAATAAGTGAACATGTATGGCATGCATTATGGATAGGTGTGTTAAATGTGTGCATGGAATATACCATTACCATAACATGACCAGTGTATTGGCAAGCCTGAACAAAAACCATACTCACCAGCTACAGGCTGTTGCCTTGGAGGTGTACCAGACAGACCTACATAAATGTGTGAGAGATGTGATGTCAGTAGTCACAGCTGTGGCATTGGTACAGGGTGGGTGCAGCATTACTTTACATCAACAGTACAAATCCACAATACTACAGGTTATGCACATCTGTTTATTACTACTATGCAGCAACAGACTATATATATGTCATCCCACATATGCATGATCTACCTGTACACATGCGGATGGATATGCAACAGTGGTCTACTGATGTACCCTGTGGCCTTACCTGCAAGCTCCTCTGCTGGTGTGTGGGTAGCACCCACCTCCACTGTACTCTCCGACAGTTGTGTGTGCAGGTGAGCAGGTGCCACGAGGCTGGCAAAGTGCTCCTCAACACGTGTTGGGGGGATGGATGGCATGACCCCCCCCCATTGTGAGGTGATCCGCCTGGACTGCAGCAGCATGCCGATGGGATGATGGGCATTGCCAAGTAGGTTACTGCAGTTATGCAGGCTGACATCATTGACCCTGTGGACAAGATCGTTCCACAGGGCGGTCCGCTCCTGCTGCTCATGGGCTGTCCTGCTGAACAACACCTGGTAGTGCTGTACCAGGTGTGTGATGATGACCTCATTTTCATCTGCTGAATAGACAGGCAGTCTGCCTTGTGACATCTTGCCTTAAAGACATA
>NC_056744.1:687478713-687511213 GCF_019279795.1 Protopterus annectens | reverse complement strand
CCAGCTAGTCCAGTCACGTACTAGGATAAATAAAAAGTCCAACAAGCAAAATAGCCTGGATTGGACACTAATCAATAAGAGCCCCCAGTCATATATAGCAGGCTGCCTTGCAGACAGCCTCAGTGATCACTCCCCAACATTGCTACTAGGGAAAACACTTATACCAAAGAAAACCTGTCATCTACCATCAAATACACAAAAAAGTAAACTTTAACCCTCTCTCATTCAGCTCATCCCTTAAAATATGTAACTGGGAACCTCTAAAATACCTCAGTCTAGATGATGCAGTAGACTACTTTAATCATACCTTCCTGGGCATCCTTAATTCCCACGCCGCCATAGGAGTTTCCCGAACCAGAGCTCAACCATCCCCATGGCTACAGAAAACCACTAAGTCTGAAATGAAAATCAGAGATAAAGCTTGGGAGCACTGGTGCAAAACCAAAACCCCCTCTACTAGACAGAAATTTCTAGAACTTCGCAATAGAGTCAAAAAGCTAATAAAACAGGACAAAATTCAATACTACCAGTCTGCCCTTATCTCCTCCCAACATAACCCCAAACAATTCTGGTCCTCAATAAACTCCATCCTCCACTCAGGTGAAGTTAGTACCCCTACTCCTAACATCACTCACTCCACCGGAAATATTGCTACCTCTTTCAACACACATTTCACACAAACCATACTATCACTAGCTAGACAATACAACCCTCCCCCCTCAAACCCACACCTTCAACTAGCAATCTCCCCACTAGCTTCTCATTCTCTCCTGTTCCTACCTCCAAAATAAAACAGCTGTTAACTAAACTTAAACCCACCAAACTAGCAGCAGACAACCTCCCGAGTGAATACCTACAACTCGCAGCCGACACTCTAGCCTACCCAGTATCCATCTTAATTAACAGATCTCTATAAGAAAGTTACATTCCCACACTTTGGAAAGTATCACACATAATTCCCCTCCAGAAAGGTGGCCCCTCCACAGAGCTAACCAATTACCGCCACATAGCTATTCTCTCTCCACTCTCCAAAATACTAGAAAGATGCATCCATTCTCAGGTCTCAGATCACCTGCTCACTAACAACCTCCTCTCCATTACTCAACATGGTTTCTGAACAAACCATAGCACCACCACTGCCTTACTCACTTTTACTAACACTATCCTACAATACAAAAATGCTAGTCACCTCTCCTCAGCTACTTTCCTAGATCTATCTAAAGCTTTCAACATGGTACCTCACAAACAACTCATCTCTCTTCTCAATGACCTATCCTTCTCTCAATCAGTCACCAGCTGGTTTCAAAGCTACCTGTCTGACCATCAACAGTCCACTGTATGGCAGGATGACCTATCCCCCAAACTACCTGTCTCCATAGGGGTTCCCCAAGGGTCCATCCTTGGACCCCTACTCTTCTCTATCTTCACCAACAATCTAGCCTCTGCCACAACACTTGGCACAATCATACAATACGCAGATGACTCTACCATCATCTGCTCAGCCCACTCCCTTCCTGAACTGCAAAAAGTCACATAAGATGCCTTTTCCTCTGTCGAAACTTGGTATCCAATTCCCAATTAATACTCAACCCAAACAAAACTAAATTACTAATTTTCCAACTTACCCAAAACCTCTCGCACTTTAACATCACAGCAAAAGACAACACTACTATCCATCCTACTGAATGCACCAAATTGCCAGGAGTGGAAATAGACAATAAACTGAACTTTGACATTCGCATATCCATGACCATAAAAAAGTCCACAAAAAATTAGGAGCATTATATAGAAATCCATAACTACTTACCAGAGCCGCAAAGATTTCAGTAGCAAATTCTCATCTTTTCTCCACCCTACTTTATGCCTTTCAAATATATACAAATCTAAGACAATGCAAATTAAATAAGCTTGAAAACTGCTACAATAACATTGCCAAGTTTGCCACAGGGCCATCCTACCGTAGTCACCACTGTCTCTCACTAGCAGAACTGGGCTGGCTGGAGCTCCCTCACCTCCTTCAATGGTACCAACTGGCACTCGCCCACAAACTAGTAAACCATCCACTAAAAGTACCATCCCTTCAGAATCTACTCCAACCCTATCTCACCACCAGACCTCTAAGATCTAGCAACAAAAACCTCCTACTGGTCACAACAGCCAATAACTCTGCTGGATAAGCATTATTCTCCTGCACTATAGCCAAACTATGGAACTCCCTCCCACCCTCAATTACCTCAGCAACATCATGCACCCACTTCAAATCCTTACTAAAAGCACACTTGCTTACTTGCAGAAAATGCCCTTGCAATTTCCCCTCAATGAGCACCCACTCCACCCACACACTACCTCTCTCTGCACCCAACTAACTACCTAATAATAGCAACCTCATTTTCTCTTTAACCTAATCTACTTACTGTACAATAATAACGTCTTATTGCAACAATTTGTCTGTTATGTGCCTCACAAACAACTTGTTTCAGTTTCCAATTTATGAGTTTGTTCTACTTCTGAAACTTTTAACATCTGTCACTATGGCTTAAAATGTCAATTCTTACCTACAGCTGTTCTCCAACTTTGTTTAATCCTGTATTATGCTCTACAGCTGTAACAGTATCTATATTTTCATATGATATTTATCTAATTGTGTAATGTCTTAAACATCTGAGTGTGGAGCTTTTCTTCCCGGGCCTCTGCTGAAAATGTACCTGCGTCTAGTCGGACTCTCCTGGTCAACAAATGTAAATAAATAAATAAATAAATAAATAAAATAAATAAACAACACCTGATGGCACATATAAATCATTCCATATCATCTATCCCATTATTATGGACCAGGTACTCCAGTCAATTATATGCATATGTACTTCACATAGCTGTTGTGGGAATGATGTCTGCTCTGGATAGTTTGCTGGATGTTTTTTTTGTGCTTTTTTTTTTTTGCTTTGCCTTTGGCTTTGCCTTTAGCTCTCTTTCTCTCTCTATCTATCTCTATCTCATTCTCTTTTCAGTAAATGGATTGAGCTGCTTTGAATAGATTGCAGCATGAATTTTGTAGGTGATGCACATGATCAGGTGATGGCCTCTGCACCAGTCAGTGTCTTCCACTTGCTACCTGCATGCAGCATGCTGTGTAGTACTTCCAATTACCACTGTCATGGCAACCCACTACTATAGATCCCTACATCATGTGAGCATGTTCGCTTTACCTTTCCTGTATGGTGGACATCCTTCCTGTGTGTAGGCAGCTGTGTTACAGACAGCAGGTAGCAATACCTCTTACAAGAGGACTTGCAGACTCAGACCAGCTACATATTTGTATATGGTTCCAGAACTACAGACAGAGTGTGAGTAGTGTTTTTATATGCATTGTATAGCACCAGTGTTACAGGGTTTATGTGTACATACTAGTTTAACATGGAATGCAGTCTGTCTGCATAGCTCTCAACTGTGGACCTATCCACATGATGGCCAGAGGTGTGCCTTTTATGTTTTGTCTGTCCACCACACAGATCTTGTGCCAGATATATCACTGGTAGTGCGTGCGTTGAGTGCTGTCAGTACATGGCTACATCAATTTGTGTTTTTGACTTCATATTCCTGACTAAGGGTATGCTGCAGACTATCCTGTAACACTAGCAACTTGCTCGGTGTATGACAACACTATTTCACATATGGGCCTGTGTTCCGGCCTCTGTCCTCCACCTACATACCAGGCTTTGTCCATATGACATGCAGCAAGGGGTTGTTATGTAGTGGCCTGTGATTATGTCATGCTGCCATTCCTGCCATCATTCCAGTGCTGTTGTGGTCCCCCACACATATAGTGGGGTAGGGTCCATATAATGTGGGCTTCAGCTGCACAAAACATGTGTGCCCTTCTGCAGTCCAGAGGTCAGTGTATGTAACAGTGTTATATGCCCCTGTACGTCAGTCTATGGGGGGTATGCACCATAAATAACCTAGGCTGTTACAACATGTGAGGGATATCAGTAGTAAGCTGCCTTAAGGTGTATGGATGTACATTACCATACATTTCACCTTGGGAACATTGCTGGCTTACTGCTTACTGCCATACAGACTGTTCTGTTTGTCAGTGTGATTGTGGTGTTTTCAGTTATGCATTGTTATGTAACAGATACATCCCATTGTATCAGCTTAAGTCTTTCCCCCTAGGGATTGAGTACAGAGTGTAGTTAGAGGCTGCTGGACTATACATCTGCATTACTTACTGTTGATTGATTGTTATCCTATGGCCCAGTCTGTCTTTACAGTTGTACTACTTGAAGGCCTTGGCCTGGACAGCAACATATGTTATGCTTTCAGATTACTGTATTAAATGATCTGCTTGAGAGTTGCATTAATCTGTTTGTATGTATTTCAAAGTATAAAGAGCTATATGACATAGCATATACAACTGTAATAGTACACAAATAAAACTTTCTTATGTATGCAAACCTGTGTGTGGTGTCATATCCTTTGACTTCTCTGTGGGTATATGTTTCAGGCAACAATTGTCTTTTGTATGGGTGACCCATACACTGTCCATAAGGTTGCAACTGTAGGAATACTGTCTTTTCAGTATGGTGTGCACCCTTTAAATATGTATCTTCCTATACATATCTCTGTGTGTATGTGTAGTTATATATATGTGTGTGTGTGTGTGTGTGTGTGTGTGTGTGTGTGTGTGTGTGTGTGTGTGTGTGTGTGTGTATATGTATCTTTGGAATGTTTATTGCTTCCACATTGTACATTCCCTATGGTAGCCAGACTGTACTGCATGATATGTTATTGATACCATTCTGACATCATACAGGTGGGATGGATTACTGTTAACGTCTTGTGCCCATGTTGTGTCAGGTCCTGGGTATGGCACTTGCAACAGTTGGTATTGTATTGCAGGGCAGATCTGTTTTGCTGTAGGGGAGGGTTGATATCATTACTTAACAAGACATATTTAGCTTGGGCCTCCTCACCTCCATTAATGGTGCCTTTTTTCATATATGTATTTGTTATGTTCTCTTTTATATCTGTAGCTATATATCTGTATACACACACACAGACACACACACACACACACACACATATAGTTTTATATATATATATATATATATATATATATATATATATATATATATATATATATATATATATATATATATATATATATATATATATAAAATATATATATATATATATATATATATATATACATATATATATATATATATATTAGATCACCGAATGCTTAAAAAAGTGAACCGTTAATTAATCGACCCTATGTAAGCAAAAGCTTACAATGTCGAATCGCTGTTCCAACAAAAATAAATAAATAAAAAAACAAAACACTTTAAATATGCTGCACCCCCCACACCCCCCCCTACTTAAATATACCAACTCTGAGACTGCACTACAGTGCCAAAAACGTCAAAGTAACGAAGTGGCCAAGCAAATTCTTTCCCAGGGAAAGAATTCACTCAAAATCACTTCGATATTTTGCCGTTTCAGTCTTTTAAGTTTGACCAAGATGCTTTCGAAAGAACGTGTGCAAAATGGACAGCTATGTATAGGGCAAGATTTTTTTTGGGGAATAGATTGCCCCTTTTTTTTTCAGGTGATAGAGGGATGTTGGGGAGGGATAGTAGGTATATTTGGGGAGGTAGGTTGGGTAGGATAACAGACAAAACAGAAAAGACAGCATACAGAGACAGTATATGACACATGTGGAGGGTAAAAACCTTGGATGGGGAGGGGTGTTTGGAAATCAGAAGCCCATGAGCCCCCCTAGTGAAAACATTTTGACGGAGGTCCCCACCCATGGGCAGTCACCACTCCACCTTCACGGCCCCGAAGGTGGCTGTGCTAGGGGCTGAGTAGGAGGGCCAACCTGACCCTCTAGTTGCAACACATGGCCCTCAAGCTGGTGTAGCAAATCTCCAAACTACATGCGGAGCTCGCTATGCACCATGCCCCGGACCTGGCAATGGGTGACAGTTTCCTGTCCGCGCCCGGTCCCGGAGGAGTTAGTCCCATCCCCTGAGGTGGTTCCACCCAAAAGTGGTGCTGGACCAGTGGATGAGGATGTCCCAGGGTGGATCCCAGACTTGCTGGTGCCCAGTGCCATGGACAGATGAGGTGGGAAAGGTGGGTCCACTGGGACCGGCCTTCCCAAACATGCTATGGTGTTTAAATTTTACAGCATATGTGGGTTAGTAATAGTAAACACATTCCAGGATTAGGTATAACAGCATGCATAGATATTCCCATAAACCCAAAACACCAGATATAGAACAGTTGCATAGCAAACAGAACACATGCAAATATGGAACTACAGTGGCCATTACAACAGCATGCAGGTACATTGATGGCAGCATGCCACCAATGTGGGAGTATTTCAACATGGCACATGCATAGAAACAAATTTAAATATTTATCAAACAATAGGACATATGTCCCAAGAGTAGATTTAATAGAGAACATACCGATTGAGTTGTGTATTTAGTTTATTGTTGCAGATATGGTGGGGGGGGGGAGAAGTCAATTAAAAACTGATATATTCTTGTAGTTCTCATTACTTTCCTAGTCAGTGCTATGATCTTTACCTGCAGTATACACCTCTTACTTGGTATGCCTGTGGAGGTATTGTTTGTTAACACTACCTAACTGTTTCTACACATATTCCCAGATTCCAGGTTGATGTTATGCACATACCTGTCCATCTCTTATTGCACACACTCTGGGCATGTCTTGACCACATGAAAGTGAACCGGGACATATTTTGACTGTTGCCCTCTTAAATCTTTGGTGAGTTGTACAATGACAGGTTTGTTTTCATTGACATTTTCCAAATATGCACAGGCCTGACAGTCAGTTATATGACATGAAATGCTGCCTACATATCAGAGATTAGCACGCTGATATGCCAGGGGGGACAGGGTAACAGCCTGAAGATATGGGCCAATTAACTGGACATTCTGGACAATTCTGTACACTTGTGGGGTATGATTCTGCATACAGCTTACTACCACTCCCAGGATTCTAACCATGGCTGTGTCTGCTAAAAATAAAACTGTCCATCACAGTTGAGTGTGCTATATAGATATTACTGTGTATCTCTTCTCTGATTTCTGTCTAGAAGTCTCCTGTGGTTTTACAATCTGACTTTGTAATTACAACACTCTTATACAGGATTTCCTAGACAGTTTTATTATGTAGCACAGTGTGGGTGACAGTGATGAATAATACCATATTATTCAGAGCAACTGCAACACTAACAGTGCAATACAATACCAGAGTAAACAGTACCAGTCCAGAATTTCAATCTTTTATTTCGAGGCACAGTTTTTGTATCTGACAGACCTGTGGGGGCAATGTTTGTTAGCTCTACCTGAATGTTGCCACACATATTACCAAATTCCACATCAGTATTATGCACATATGTCTCACTCTGTTACTGCACACACTCTGGTCACAGCTTTACAACATGGGGGTAGAGATGGGACATACTTGGCTTGTTACTCTCATAACATTTTGGGGAGTTGCTAGAGTGACAGGTTTGTTCTTATAGATGTCTGACAATCAGTTGTATTTCATTATTTTCTGGCTAAACATCTGGGATCATCCCACTGATTTTCCAGGGGGACAGGGTGACAGGCAGTGGATATGGGCCAAGTAACTGGACGTTATGGACATATCTGTACAGTTGTGGGGTATGATTCTGCATACAGCTTACTACCACTCCCAGGATTTGAACCATGGCTGTGTGTGCTAAAAATACAAAAGTTCACATCACAGTTGAGTGTGCTATTTGGATTATGTTGCTTTTCTTTTCACTGTTTTCTGTCTAAGTCTCTTTCAATTGTACAATATGACCTCTTGTGATTACAACAGTCATATACAGACATTCCTACACATTTTATTTATGTAGCACAGTGTGGGTAACAGTGCTTAATACAACAGTACTATTAAAAGATTGCAACTCTACATTACCATATGATACCAGAATAAACACATGCAATCCAACAGTTAGACCTTTATTGTCAGGCTATCATTTTATTTACATACAACCTATATGAGACTCTTTCTGCCATATTCTCTGGTGCATGCATTACTTACCTTAAACATTACAGGTTTTATACAGGTAATTAACTTGCTGCTACTTTTAGATTTATTTCCTATGACAGTACATGGAAGAGTATTACTAACCTGCCTCATGATGCAACTGCTGCAATCTACAGGCATAGGCTTCGTGATTCGCAGCCCGCTCATCTGCCACTGTCAAAGACATAAGAGAAATCTTTAGCCATACCTATCCATAATATACATGAGCTGGTAATTATTAAACAGGTAGTGGACTGATACTTACACATGGCTGGGACATTCACCGTCCTTCTAACCTTTTGGATCCACTGATCCAAGAGATCCCACTTTCTCCGCTTCAGATTGGCATAGTGATGCCTGACCTGCTCACCAGTGCGAGGTATGCCAGTGGCACTGGTGAGGTCACGGGTGAGACAGTCCCAGGCTTCTGCTTTATATTGGGAACCCTGGTATTGGCCCTGCAGCAGCCTCTGGTCATGGTCTTTAACAAGGAGTCCTGCCATGACTTTGGACTCCTGGATGCCCCAGCGCTGTGCCCGAAAGCGCACTCCCTCTCCCATATTAGTCATAGTGCCTATAGGAGGAAGCTGCTACCAGTTATGAGATCTATTCCCATCTGTTGGGTTTAAATAGGGATGATTTTCTGCACTTTGCCGTGATTGGACAGTTTTGAAAATGCTAAGCTATGGACAAACCTGCTTACCTAAGGTTGGCATTGCTTAAAGGGGTATAACAATGGACAAACTGATTTAGCTGGCTTACACATTGCTTACACCTAGTAAGCTGGGCTGTGCAATGCTTAGTGTTGCTTAATTTTTAATTTGCATGCTATTTGCTGTTTGGCATTGATTTATTATTCATTACATGTTATATATGTGTTTGGTATCCATGATTCATGTGTACATACACTGTATGGGGTCCTTGTGTTTATTAGGGGATTTTAACACTTTATTACAATGTCACCTCACATCTGGACTTAATGCAGTACTCCAGTTTACATATTTATTTTATGTAGTAGGTTATACAACATAAAACTGTATATAGATTCCTTTCACATATTAAGGTTGATTTTCCTATAGTGAGGATCTGTTTGGTGATACCTCAATCTTGTGCACTGCTGTTATAGCTTAGTGGTTAACTACTGTGACTATAATGCATAGGGTATTGGGTTCAAGACCTGCAAGGGCTGTTTATTTTGTTTCTGGCCAGAACAGCGGCTGTTACATACAGAGTGATTAAGGCACTTTTAAGCAATTGTAAGCGGGTTTGTGTGAAGGTAAGCAATGCTAACCTCCGGTTAAATATACTTACAGAGAGTTAGCTTCAGTATTGCTTAACCCGTATAAGCATTGCTTACCCCCATGCAAACGGGCTTAAACTTGCTTACTACTGCTTAATAGTGCTTACTCCCACTTACTACTGCTTAATAGTGCTTACTCCCACTTACTCCCACACTAATTTAGACAGAAATGGAAAATGGTTCTTGGGAAGGTGGTGTATTTGGACACTCTATGGATTTATCATTCATTACCCATTGTACCTTTGATTTGTATCCCTGATTCATGTATACATACACTATATGGGGCACTTGTGTTTATCTGTGGATTTTACAACATTATGACAATGACATCTCACATCTGCATTTAATGCAGTACTCCAGTTCACAAATATATGTTATTTAGTAGGTTATGCAACAAAAAATATTGTTCATAAAGTGATTTGACATGGAAAATGGAATGTACTAGAGTGAGACTCGAATCGGGTATGATTGCTCATAGGGCAGATGCTCTGCCCATTACACTATTGCAGTACTGCTTCATTTGCATATATCTTGATATTTATCCTCTTGTGCCATTTAAGATGCAGTATACATAGCTAAGCAATGGGCAAACCTGCGCACCTACGGTTAGATTTGTATCTGTTTGATATAAAAAATTAGCAAATACATGAGAGGTCCAAACCCACAGATGGTAGCAAATAATTTTAATTAACAGGCAGGATAAGCGCTTTCGTCTTGTGTACAAGACTTCATCAGATGCCTCAAAGTTACATCACATTTTATTTATACCCATTTCAATTAGTTTCAATTAAAATTTAAAGACACAAAACCATATGCAAAATGAATAAAGTGACACTTGCATAAACTGTAGATAAATCCTGAAACTTTTAAGATTGTTCCTTCATAACTTGGTGTTACCAAGATTAATTTAAAAATAAATAAAAAAATATATACATATTTAAATTTGTACTGCTTTAGCCGTTAAAACCGGCTTAATAGTAATATATTCATTTAAACTGGGAAAAATGTTAGACTTTAGCCTAAGCTGCCACTTCAATTCCCTATTTAACAATAAATTTTTAACATCTCCCCCTCTGGGATTTATTTTCATCACATCTATAATCCCAAATTTAAAACCACTAAAGGAAGAACAGTCAATGGAGTGTTTAAGCAGTGCACTAGTCTCCTTCTTAATCCTAATATCATGAAAATGTTCATACATTCTATCCTTGAGAGCCCTCTCCATCTTTCCTATATAGAATGCAGGACACTTTTCACAAATAGCCAAGTACACTATCATTTTTGTGTTACAATTACCTTTACAAAACCACACTCTACTATTCAAACCATTTTGTAAACTTGCACTGTACTCCTTAATAATATGTGGACACTGCCTGCAGTTGCCACATGAACTAGTTGCATTTTTTATTAAGCATTTAGACATGTCCAGTTGTTCAAATGCTCTTTTAAAATTCTTTTCAGTTTTGAAGGAGAATAGGTTCATGCCCCACTACTTCACACAACTCTTTATTTGTTTTAAGCATACTCCAATTAGCCTTAATAATATCAGTAAAAATTCCTGTAAAGGCATTAAACTCAGTAACACATGCCCTTTGAAACTTGTTATTTTCTCTTACTTTAACAAGTTCATCCAAAGGTTTTCCTAATAAAGCCTTATGTCTAGTACCCCACCCTCTATATATTTCATCCTGTTCATCATATTTCATCATGTTAAAAATTTATTGTTAAATAGGGAATTGAAGTGGCAATTTGCTGAGTTTATTACAATTACATTCTTCATTTTGATATAAAAAATGAGCTTGTTTATATTTTATATTTTAACTATTGCTTTTATAAACTAGGGGAGATGTTTCTGGGGGTATGCAAACACCTATGGGCAGTCTCGCTCATTCTTATTGCTAAACTGTTGTTCTTGACTGCACTTGTACACGCTCCATGTTCGTTTAGATGCTCAGGCAGCGTGCCTTCATTAATATTCATTAATACTGCCGTGCTGCTCCTAAATGGCCACTTCCGTGCAGGACTAAGCTAGTCCTGCACGGAAGAATAGTGAATCTATGGGCAGGTTTGCAGGCAGAAATGAGGGCAAAGTGGAAGAAAGATACCCAGACAGTTCCAGTAGTAGGAGCAATGGGTCTTATAAAAAAGAATTTACAATCATACTTAGATATGTTACCGATACATGTAACTCCGTATGAATATCAGAAGGAATCATTACTGGGCACATTGTGACTAATATCAAAGACTGAAACAATACTAATTTAATGAACTTTAATCATACTTCGACTTAGGAATGGTGTCCATTCCCATCATGGTATTAAAAACCCAAAAGACTTGGAGAAATTAAAAAGTGAGTGACCTGATAAATGATGATATTAAAAGTCTTATAAGACTTGACCCCTTGACCCCTAGCAGATTTGCTCTATTAAGGGTAGATCCTGTCTAATGAACTTAATGAACATCTTTGAGAGGGTAGCACAAACCATGGACAATAGTCATGCTTTCCATGCTGCATATCTTGCATGTCACCTAGGCATTTGATACCATACCATACCACATGACAATATAATTAACAAGCTAAATGCACTCCAAATTGATCCTAATATAGCTAGGATAACAACAAAATGGCCATGGGAAAAGGGTATCATGAAAATGACTAGCAGAGTCCCTCAAGGATTCACTGCTGGAACCTCTGCTTTTAGGTTCATAGGTTCGTAGGTGTGTACTAGGCTAATGGCCCTGGGGCCTTTACAAGCCTAGCCATAGGATTACCTTGGCATTTTGCTATCTGTCAAGTAGAGCCACTGGAGTTATCCCTGGGGTGAATTTTCTATTTCCCATCCACTCATTGAGATTTCTCTTGAAGAGGGTCAGCAAGGTGCTCTGCTTGACATATATGGGAAGTCTGTTCCATAGCATGGGCAGTCTCTAGGTTATGAACCTGTCCCTCCAGTACGTTCTGTTGATTGTGGTTATGAGGTTGAGGTCTCTGGAGTGTGTGGTGCAGAGGGTTTGTGATTTCCTTAGATGTAGCATTTCTAACAGAGCTGGGTCAGACATGGCTTTGTTAGTAAGCAGAGATCGCCTCTAAGTAGGCAATATGAGACAGAGAAGTGTTGCAGTTTTTTTAGTCTGTGCATATAGAACAAGTGTTTAAGGCCTAGGATTCTCTTTGTGAGGTACCTTTGCGACCTGTTCAATTGTTGCAGGTGTCTAGTGAGGTACATGCCAAATGGGGCATTGTACTTGATGATTAGCCTAATGAGGGAAGAGAAGAGGGAGACAATCACCTCTTTCTTCCTGGATGGAAAACCCTTACCAATGAGATGTGCTACATAGAAGGACTTTCTGACCACAGTGGCAATGTGGTGATAAAAAGAGAGGTTGCTGTCTACCGATCTCTTATAACGCCTTCTATGTTCAGTGGACTACCATCGATGTGGTAAATCATGGGAATCAGATTTTTCCCAAAGGGGATGATGACACATTTTCTGGCATTGAGCTTAAGGCTATGGTTCTGACACCAGTCGTTGGTCTCAGTGAGACCAGTCTGTAGAATGTCAACATCACTTGGGGAATTAATAATAGCTCCCAACTTGCAATTGTCTGTAAACTTTGTCAGCCAGATTCCCTTCGGGTTGACCTGGACTTCAGAGAAATAGATACCAACCAAGAGAGGACCCAAGACCAAACTCTTAGTTGGCAGTCTGACTTGGAGTTAGCTACTTTCACACTGTGGGTTCTATCTGCGAGCCAGTTTGCAACCCACCTAGTGATATAGGGGTTGATGCCTAGCTTAGTGAGTTTTTCTATGATTCCTGAGTGGGGAATGGTATCAAAGGCCTTGGCCAGATCAAGGTAGGCTGTATGAACCACCTTGCCTTCATCCAGCTCTGGTGACTGACTGAAAGAAGTTGACCAAGTTGATCAGGCATGATCTACCTTTCACAATACCAAACTGTGGGGGGTCTAGAATTTGGAGATTCCCTATATCCTTCTTTATTAAGTCCATAATTATGCATTCCATAGCTTTGCATATTAGACTCATCAGGCTAATGGGGTAATAGTTCCCAGGGTCTGTAGTCACTCCTTTGTGAAGAGGGATGACTGTAGCAGTGTGCCATTTGGTAGGGACAAAGCCTGGGGTGAGGCTGTGATTGAACAGGGCACACAGGTGAGGTGCCAGTTCACTCTGTAGTTCATGTAGAGCACAGCCAGGGATATTGTCAGGTCCCATAGAAGCTGTATTCTTGGCCTAGGACAGTGCTGTTTTTACCTATGCAGCAGTAATACTGGGTGCCTGTCAATCTACTGGTATTGTGATTGGTCCTTTGGGGGGGAGAGAGGGGTAAGGTTGGCACTGAATCTGTCAGCCAGTATATTGCCAATATCTTTTGGCTTGGTATAGGAGGTACCATTGTGCAGTAGGTCAGAGAAAATCTGGGTATTACCATGGAGATTCTTTACATAACTGTAGAAGGCCTTGTGGTTGTCTTTACTATGTGCTGCAATTCTGTTTTCATAGCTATCTTTAGAGGATTTGATGAGGGATCTCAACTTTTTGTTGAGGCTGATAAGGGAGTTTTTCCAGTCTTGGGACTTTACCTTATTCTGCATCAGTTTCCTCCTTCTGTTGAAGAGTTTGTTTATGGCAGGGGACCACCAGATTGGCTTCCTTTATTTGGAAGAGAGCGTCTTGGTTCAGTTGGGTATGGTGAGATCCATGCATTTGTGTATGTGTTCATACAGTGCACTGGTGTATGATTTGGCAGTCATGCAACTATTTTCCATTTGCATGGGTGGCGTGAAGTTAGCCACCTCTGTTTTAGGAGCCCAAAGTTAGCTTTGGAGAAGTTTTTCATGGTGGTTACCTTTGCAGGGTGGGGTTGGGGGGTGGGAGGAATGTGGATTTCCAAGGTGATTAGTTTGTGGTCGGATCTAACCAGGGAGGAGTTGACTATTGGTGTAGAGCAACAGTTGCCCATGTTAGTAATGACCAGGTCAAGGATGTTGCTTCCTCTAGTGGGGATAAGAACGAGCTGGTTCAGGACATTTGAATTAATGAATTCCAGGAAACATTGGGCAAGTGTATTGGTACATGAGTAGTTTTCCCAGTTAATGGAGGGGTAGTTGAAGTCGCCCAGTATGAGAGTATTAGGTTGGACCCTAATATTCTCCAGGGTGCTTAGGAATGTGGAGTGTGAGTCTTGGTATATGGTTGGGGACCTATAGCAGGCTACGACCTGAATTGCTGTCTTACCCAATGTTAGCTGCACCTGAAGTATCTGTGATGCGTTATGTTGGGCTATCAGTCTGGAGGTGTGCGCATCCCTTATGAATATGGAAACACCACTGCCTTTGGAGCTTTGATTGAAGTTCTGGGGCCGAAAGGTGTGGAATGAGTTATGGCCTGGTAGTGCAGTGGTGCTTTCTGCTGCCTTTGAACCAGGTCTCTGTTACAGCACAAATGTCTGAGTTCTCCATTTTAAGGAGTGCTTCGAGCGAGTGCATTTTGAGATTTAGTCTTCCAGCATTGAGCCGCATGACCCTCAGATTGCATTAGTTTGTAGCTGTTATGGTGGTAATTTGGTCTTTAAAACACCACCTAAAGAGGCACTATAGGGTTGGCAAGAGCCTTGGCCAGTATCCAGAAGCCCAGAGGTGACAGATGCAGGTAATCTCTGGCAAAGCACTGAGGTCTGTTAATCATGTCATCCCAGGTAGACAGATACTGGATCCCTTAGCATGACACCAGAAACTTAGTCAATTGTTGAAATCAATCATTTTCCACTTGTACTGTGGTATCATTCTGGGTGATGGTAGGATACTGCTCAAGGCTAGGGCCATACCTGCCTGGGCTACATAATCTGAGAGCTCTTCCATGTCTCTTTTCATGTAGTCCAGGGAGGTATGTCTAGGTCATTCACACCCACATGTACAATGACAGAGTCATATTTGTACCTGTTGTTGAAGGGCCTGAGTGCATGCCTTATGTGGTGGATCCTGGCACCTGGCAGGCAGCTGACTGTTACTTTCTCCTTATTCAACCTAGTGAGTGGGACATCAGTGTGCCTCACTATTGAGTCACCTATGACTAGTTTGTTGGGTATGCTGTTTTGCCTTAGGGGCTTTGGTTGAGTGGCACACTGTTTGGGAGAGTTATGTGTCTCATGATTAGTGTTGTGTTGTGGTGATCGAGTGGATTTTCTGCCTTGGAGATCTCTGAGGTTTGGGTAGATTTTTATTGAGAGCCTCCATGAAGGTGGGTGTGTGGTTTGTGTTTTTATGTGAAAGCAGTGTTGGTGTGTGTTCTGGAGGGCTATGTGTTCCATGTGGTGTGGTGTAAGTGTTGACCTTCTCCTCTTGACCAGCTATTCCAGCCTTGGCTGGAGAGTGTGTGGCTTCCAATTTGGATATATAAGTGCATCTCTCACAAGTCTGAATGTTGGGAGGTAAAAGGAGAGGGTTGTTGGTGTACATGAGGCAGTTGCTACATTGCCTCAGGATGCCCATGTTCACCAGGTTAATATGAGAAAGCAAAGGGAACTGACCTTTAGATATGCCTGGAGGGGTGAGCATTAACAATAAGTACTGGAGTTGTTTCCTTGTAGAACGTATAGTGTTGGTAGCACTTTTGTATGCTACAATAATTACTACAAGAAGTCTGGTAAAGTGCTAGACTAATAAACTAGTAAAAGTGCAGGAGAGGAGAGAACTAGCACATCTAAGGGAAAAATTGAAGAGCAGACTTTGGCACCACTCAAAAGCTTGCAAACAGTCCTGATTATACCAAGTCTGTATCCTGACTAGACTAGTTACAGGGAAGGCAGGAAACAAATGCAAACATGGGCTTTTAATCCAGAAAGTTGAAAGAGATGGAAAAACTGCCCAAATGGCCAATAAACTACAATTTCTAGGCCAGAATCCACTCCTCTTGTGGGAGATAGGCTACCTAGTGCTCACCACTCCCACTGATAAGCTAGAAAGCTTCCCTCCAACACAGAAAGGCTTGGGGGGCTCAGAAGCTTACATACAGTCCTGGATACAGCAAATCT
The DNA here is from genome assembly GCF_019279795.1 of Protopterus annectens. Classification (NCBI taxonomy): domain Eukaryota; kingdom Metazoa; phylum Chordata; order Ceratodontiformes; family Protopteridae; genus Protopterus; species Protopterus annectens. The sequence goes on along the minus strand of NC_056744.1, from coordinate 687,494,761 downwards.
GTATCTGGACTAGATTAGTTACAGGAAAGGTGGTAAAAGCGCAAACACAGGCTTTTAAACCAGAAAGATGAAAGAGATGGAAAAACTGCCCAAACAATGAATAAACTACAATTTCTGGGCCAGAAACCACTCCTCTTGTGGTAGATAGGCTACCTAGTGCTTACCACTCCCACAGACAAGCTAGAAGGCTTCCCTCCAACACAGAAAGGCTTGGGCGGCTCAGAAGCTTACAAACCATCCTGGATACATCAAATCTATATCTGGACTACACTACTTACAGGAAAGGTGGGAAACAAGTGCAAATGAAAGAGATGGAAAAAAATGCCCAAATGGCCAATAAACTACAATTTCTGGGCCAGAAACCACTCCTTTTGTGGTAGATAGGCTACTTAGTACTTACCACTCCCACTGATAAGCTAGAAGACTTCCCTCCAACACCGAAAGGCTTGGGAGGGCTCAAAAGCATACAAACAGTCTGGCATATACATGTGGCATATACATCAGGCTTGGGGGGCTCAGAAGTTTACAGTCTGGCATATACATAGTGGCGTACACATCAGCATAAACAATCTGAAAAATCAAAACTGTACATCTCTGGTCAATCTATTTTCTGATGCTTGTGAACAGGGTATAATTATCATATCCCCTTTTGACATGCAGATGCTAAAACTTGAGCTTGCAGATGCTAGTAGCTGGCACACAAATAATGGGTCAAAATTAAATGATAAAAAGTGCAACATCGTCACATTTGGGAAACAATCCCTCTGCCCAACTTATAGCATAGACAACACTCCACTCCAAAATGTAGATGTGAAAACCTTGGAACACAGGTATATAATTCCACTCCTGTGATCGTCATGTTGCAACAGTGGTTAGGAAATCCTTCTAGCCAGTGCAGCTGATTGCAAAGGGTATCTCCTGTAGATCCCAAGAAGTCCATACCAAGCTATATTCTGCACCAGTGATGCCCATCATCTAATACAATGTTACCTTTGGCATATAGCTCACTAGACATATAAAACAGTTGGAAAGATCCCAAATGTTTCTAAGGAAAAAGATCACTGTCCTAAAAGACCAGATCTACCAGGAGAGACTGGAGTTGCTATTCCTGTATTTAGTGTGCTATATAGACTCTTTAGGGGTGATATATGCCTTGCTTTTCAAGACATTATGCATCCAGCAGTCCAGTACCTCCTATGTTACCACAAATCAAACAGTCCAGTGAACAATAGGACTAGACATCTAAACCTGCTTCAGCAAATAAGAAGATCATGGTGAAGAGACAGATTCATCACCCAAGTACCACTTCCCTGGAAGAAGCTTCCAAATAAATTAGACTATGGGATGGGTATTCACAAATTCACCTCCAGCATGACTAAATTATTGATCCTCAAAAAATGAGTAAAAAAGAGAACAGGCTATATTTCCCACTTCTCTTGTATTTTCTATGACTTTTTGAATCTATGATTCTGTGATTCACATAAGGGAATTATTAATTAATGGCACTAAATGTTACTACATATACTAGCAAATTAGGAGCATTATATTTATTAAATGGTTAAAATAGTGGTTAAACCACAGAACATAACAAGTCAAGGTGAGCTGTTATCTGGCTGTCGAGAGATGATTAGCAATGGTACCCCATAGGACTCTTTACTGAGTTGACTTCTTTTGGACTGCTTGATACAAGTGGAAATGGATACTGGACAGCCATATATACTGATGACTACAAACTGAACAACATAATTGTGTCAGTAAAAGATGGTAAAGTTCTTTAGAATGGCCTACAAAATACATACCTTGTGCAGAATTTCTGACCTGATATTTAATGCTCACCATCAAGAGACTTGGCAAAAGAAGATAAATTATGATCACAAAGAAAAGCATAACAATTATATCATTATTAAATTGGGTAAAATTGGCAGGAATTTAACCTTTGACCAATGCATATCTACCAGGGAAGCACATTCTGTAGCTCATCTAATTCTAGAAGGCGTATTCATGCAACCAAGATCATTACACAGCTTTATATGCCATTGATACTACTTATTATTTATAGAAGTAACCAGGTCATTCTGTAGCCTTCAAGCAAGATAGGTTCAGAGGTAGTTACCAGGTATGCTGTCCAAGAGACTGTTGAGGAGCCTGTCCAAATTCTCCAATTGTCATAGAGCAATGTCTAGTTACATGGCTTCATCAGAGTTGCACAACATGCAAATAGAAGATAAAGGAATCAAACCCTGGACTACAGAAATCAGCTTGCTAGAAGCTCATAACTTTAATCTCCGTGATGATTTCAGACTGTACATATTATTTATGTGGCTGCTGTACTTGATACCATCCTTGATTCAGTGGCATCTATGCACCATTCAATTTCATGGCATTTTTAACCTGATCCAACAATTGCATTTGTAATTAGGTTGTCTGTTGCTTGATTTAGCTAACACAGTTTGGGTATGGTGTGGTTATGTATTGGCTTGGTTTATTTCAGAAATAAAAGAATCAGAGCATTATATTATCATATTACAGCACACAGGTCCACTGCCAACTGCATTAGCCTAGTCCACCATGTTCATACCGCTCAATTTCTTAGCACAAGATATCTAGACAAAGCCAAAAACAATGAGGGGACAAAAGCCTCAAATCAGGAACAGATTTCAAATATAGCTCTTATAAACTTTGAGTGATGCTAGATTAACAGGTTTTGGATTAGTATGCATTTTCCAAATTATATAAGGTCTGAAACAGAAATGTATGTCATTATTTAATGACTTCATTCTTCAATAATTCAGCAGAAGCCCCCCCCCCACAAAATTTTATGAAGAATAGACCATACAGAACATAGATATGAAGCAAAAATCTGAACATCCTGCAAAATTCTGGACAGTTGAGAGATAAGAGCCCTGTTTCTGGATGGGTTTGCATTACTCTTAAGCTGGCACAGTTTAGTGTAAAATTATGCTGAAAAAAGGTCAACTTTATGAAACTGCTGGTGAAAATAGCTGAATATTAACAAAATAAATAAGCATCATTTGTTCAGGCCTGTGTTTAATGAATTTAAACTCCATCTCTGGGATTCAAGAAACTCGGTGCAAGGACGGTTTTAGCCTTGCGCCGAGCGTCCTCACTACAGATGGCGCAGCAGCACCATATGAATATGTATGAGGGCGTGCCACTGCACCCTCGACGTGCATAGGAAATGTGTGCAAGTGCAGGGGGCATGTACAAGTGCTCTACGGAGGTGTAAACATGCCCTGACACTTGCAAAACTTATTATGCCTACTAGTAGAGCCCGCCCCTAATAGTAAGTCAATAATTCAGTGTCCGTGGATACCAAAATGTATGCTAAGCATACAAGAGTGCACCACTAACAGTGAAATAAAATCAAAGTAGTAAACACACAAGCACATAGTGGAATGTTGAGCCCTGTCCCTAGAACTTTCGCAATTAGATTCTCTGTGTCCCTATTATACATTTGAATTGCTGCAATATCAAAGGTGTAAGCAAAGCGCAGCGTGTTTGCACATTGCTGCCCTCCGCTGAGCGTAGCTTACGCATCATATTCATTCAAATAGAGAAAAACATGCAGAATCAACGTAAATGTCAATAGTGTAGTGTTTAGAGCATCTGCCTAACCAACAGGCATTCACGGTTCGAGCCTGACAATAGCACATACCATTTTCCATGTGGAAACAATATCGTTTTGCCATAAAGCCAACATAAGAGTATCGCATGAGATATTTAACTTGAATATCATTCAAGTAAAGTGGCACTGTCATAATAAATAAGGTACTAGTAAGCAGGTGTAAGCACAAATAAGCAGCAGTAAACGCATATAAGTACCAGTAAGCAAGTCTGAGTACGCTTGCGCAGGTCTAAGCAGTGCCCTGCACAGGAAATGTATATAAGTATATACAGATATAAAACAATAAAGCATACAAAAGGAATGAGAAGGGAATCAACAGCAAACCCAGTATTATATAGCTCTGTCAGCATATGTCATATCAAGCTGGGCAGGAGTGAGTAAAGCACTGCTACTCACACCACAGGCAGGATATTATCAGTGGGAGTAACATTGTTGATCTGCTAAGTCTACTTTACACACAGAGGGTAGTCCCTGGTGGGACTACCCTAAAATTGATAGACCATTTGGCCATCCGACCATTACACAAGCAAGGGCAGGTATGTTCAACGGCTAAATGGCGGGAGAGCCTGAGAATACATGGGTTGGGACAACATACATGTAGAGCCCCTAACGCTCGGGAGAGGGCAATGTGTGGAGGTGTGTCATGGCTGAGATAACAAGTGGACAATGGATGGTATGCATGTATGTTGAAGACAGGTGGGGTGGAGGAACTATGGGTATGAAATTATGGAGCCAGGCGTGCCAGGGTTGGATGGGCTTGTTCTAATTGGACCGCCCCATGGAGGTCAGTGAGTTTGTTATAAGTATATATGCATACACACATGCAGACATCAATATGTAAAAGTACATTCTCTGTAACTCATTCATTCCATTTGCAGACATGAATAACATGAATGTGCCCTTACAAACCTCGACAGTAGATAGAATAATAGGTTGTGCAGAAGAGGGACGGGACGAAGCTGCTAAAACGCAGAAGTGTGTACAATGTCTGAAGTCAGTGCTGTGCTGAAAAAAATCAAATGTATAGATTTTCCCACAAATGGAATCATTCCTGTGATCTGCCTGCTATGGCAACGCCAATTACTAAACCGGTCTATTTGTAAAAGAAATATGGCGAACACATACATAATTAGGCTCTCGTGTAACGTGTGCATTACCACATAGTCATACTTATTAATTTATTGTAGTGTCATGTTAACGGGAGTAAGGATGTAATGAAGTATAGAGTCTAATCTTGACATAAACACATGCGTGTCCCATGTGGGGCAACCCAAAAATTGTGAATAGTATTCTTTTAGTCGCTCATGTCACCAATGTTTGTGGACTAAACATTTGGGAGTTCTGAGGATATGTGGAGTGAGTCAACCGATGGGATGGGTCTATAGGAGTAGGGAGTGGCCAATGTGTAGTGGTGTGGATACACCACGAATCTAACTGGAGAATAGATGACTGCAGTGTTAGAGAGGTGCTGGGGTGTGTGTTTGGGGAACCAGGAGCCATGGGTATATGGGTATATATGCAAATGAAGCAGCACAGCAATAGTGTATTGGTAAGAGCAACCACCTAAAGAACAGACATTCCTGTACTGAATCCCACTGCATGACATACCATTTACCAACGGTAATCTGTACATGAACATATTGCGACATCTGTCTGCTGTATAACCTGCAAAATATCAATTAAAAGTTAACTGGCGTGAAGTGTCAGTGTCAGTGTCATAATGAATAAGGCACTAGTAAGCAGGTTCAAGCATATATAAACACCAGTAAGCATGTGTAAGTGTGTTTGCACGGGGTATGCATTGCTTTACAGACACACACACACACACATATATATATATATATATATATATATTGCAGACATATACATATACGTATAAATATATATATATATAATATATATATATATATATATATATATATATATATATATATATATATATATATACATATACACATATGCACATATGCACACACACACACATATATATATATATATATATATATATATATATATGTGTGTGTGTGTGTGTGTGTGTAGATATACACAGATATACAGCTATGATAGGAAACAGCACACAAGAATGACATATGTTCACAGGCTATGCCAATGGAAGTGAGGGGCCCAAGCAAGAAACATGAAACACATAGCCTGACCTTCCAACCCCCCCAGCCGGACACAAGAAACATACACACAAACATTATAAATAGTTCACTGCTCCCCAGACCACAGGCAGAATATAACCGGGGGGGGGGGTACACAGTGCACCCATGAATTCTAATCTTGGAACACAGACAGGAGCGTCCCTTGCGGGACACCCCAAAAATTGGCAAGACCAAAAGAAGGTGATAGACCGAACATTCTGGCTGGGGTGTATACATACTCAGAATACAAGGGTGGGAAAGCCTCATGACCCATGGGTCAAGACAATTGCATGAAATGGGTCCCGTGAAGTGGAGAGTGGGCAGGGTGTAGTGCTGTGTCCAGAACAGACCAGGAACCAGAGTAAGGATAGGTACTGTTGAGGAGGTGCAGGTGGGGGAACTATGGGTAGCTACTTATGGGTCTAGGTGTGCAGGTGTTGGCTGATGTGGGCCTATATGGACAGCCCTAGGGATGTAAGTGAATGTGGTCATTGGGCAGAGGCATCGTCCAACGAGCAGCCACACCCACTATGAGTCCCACTGCAGCAAAGTGTAATCTATATGGCAAGGAACGGAATAACCAGATGTAGATGTATATATGTAGAGGTATGTGTGTGTATATCTACCCATAGCAACATAGAGATAAGCCTCTCCCTCTCCATAGTACAAATGTAAACATACAGAGACAGAATACAGATACATACCCACATATAAATATATTCATATGTAGACACCCGCAGACCCATATGTGGTTTTATATATATATATATATATATATATATATATATATATATATATATATATATATATATCGACAGCAGAATATAAATATACATGTATGCATACATATACAGATATATCTGTATATAGTAATGTATATAGATGTATATATGTGACTGTAAATATACACATGTATATAGCTAGGATATGATACAGCAGTTACGAGTTACATATGTTCACAGACCATCCATATGGGAGTGAGGGGTCCAATAAACAAACGTGTAACACATAGCATCAACCCCCCCACCCACCCAGCTAGGCCGGTGAGACATACAGACATACAATAAAAGTAAAAACACCACTGCTTCCCAGATCACTGGCAGGATACTAACAGTGGGAGAGACCTGCCAGGTCTAATCTTGAAACATAGACATCGATGTCCCTTGTGGGACACCAAAAATTAATGATCATCGGAGGCAGTCCCAGTAATGACTCATCAAACCAGGCTGTAGATGTACATGGACCAGTAGGTTGTGCAAGCCTGATAACCCATGGGTCGACACAATGTATGACATGTGTCCCGACACGGGGAGAGTGGGCAGTGTGTAGTGGTGTGTTTATACCCCACCTGCACCCACAGTAAGGATGAGTGCTATAGAGGAGTGGCAGGTCAGGGAACTATGGGTATGTAATTAAGGGCCTAGGCGAGCAGGTGTGGGCTGGCGCAGTCGTATTAGGACCACCCCGGGGATGTAAGTAATATTCTGAAATGGACATAGCTGACACCCATACCTCTCAACCCCTAAGAGCAAATCCACTGGACAGGACATAAACCATTGGGGGAACAAATAGGGACCATACCTCTGAACTGTCCCTGATTTCCAGGGATGTCCCTGATTTCTGGACTCTGCCCTTCTGAGCTGGTAATTTCTGGTTAAAGGCTTATAGTGCCTGCATATTTGAACTGTTTCTTACTGAAATTGGTGCGCCTTGTTTGCTGTAGCATAGACTAGATCTAGGCCTGCTGAATCTAGCTTTATTTGTATAACTTGAGCACTAATCCAGGCCTTCTTTTTTTGAGAAGGTTCCCCTACACCCCAGTGGCAGGAGTGTGCAGTTAGAACTTGTTTGATTGAAGACTACAGGAACAGGGCTCAGTTTTGAGATTTTTTTACTGGTTAATTGGGTAATTTGTTTAAAAGCCTTTTCTGATTGCTTGTAGTCATCTAAAGTGTTTTAAGTGTATTTTTTACTGTTTGTAGTCGTTTAAAGCTGTTTTAAGTGTATTTTTTACTGTTTTTGCCTTCTCTTTAAAAAAAAAACATTTTTCCTTGTTTCCCACCTTTCCAAGCTAGTATAGTCCCGTTTTCAGGCTAGTGCTGAATTCAGGGCTTTGTTACAATTTTCTGAGTTGCCCATACCTTACTTGGATAGAGGGAGGTTTCTCTGTTCACCTGTGAGAGAGGGAGCTTTGAGCAGCAATCTGTCCATGGAGGAGTCGTTCCAGCCCAGAAGTTAGTAGTTTAGAGGCCATTTTGGGCTAATTTCTATCTCTTTCATTTCCCTGCTGTAAAAAACACGTTTGCACAGTTTTGCACGTCCGGGCAGCGCTGGTTAGCTAGGGCTAAATTTATCCCAGCTCCAACAAGTCTCCTCTTCAGTTTTTCCCTTGAAAGTATTTAACTCTCATCTAAGCACTTAAAAAGCACCCTACAGTCCAGCACTTGCTCAGACCTAATAGCAAGCACTAATATACTCCGACACTTGATTGCCCAGCAGGGCAAGACTCATTATTCACCCCTCATCAACCAAGCGACTAAGCAGATCACCCTACTATTAAGGCATGACCAAAGGGCAATTTCAGGTATACTCTCCCGTCCAGCTGGTGAACCTGGGTATCCTGAGGCAATGTTACAGCTGCCTCATATACACTGACAACCCTCTCCTCCTACCATAAAACATTAACATATGTGAGAGATGCAATTATATAGCTAAACTGGAGGCTAAGTTTTCTCCACCCAAGACTGGAACAGGCAGTCATGAGGAGAAGGATAATACTTGCACCACACCTCCAGCCTCACATAGACCTACTAAACCAGCATTGGCAAAAAATACACATAAATACACAAAATCATACTCGGAGGCTCTAAATAAAAACCTGCAAAAGCATCACAGACCTCCAAAGCAGACACCCAAAAAACCTGCACCTCCCGTCACAAACCAGACAACACATAAAACACAAAATCAGTGTGTCGCACAATCACAGCACTTAAAGCGAAATAACATACTTAACACACTAGTAATAGGTGACTCTATAGTCAGGCACACTGACGGCCCACTCACTAGGCTGGACAAGGAGAGGGTTACTGTTAGCTGCCTGTCGGGAGCCAGAATCTGCCACGTAACTCAAGCACTCAGGTCACTCCAGAACAAGTACAAATATGACTCTGTCATTGTTCATGTTGGTGTGAATGACCTGAGATGTACCTCCCTTGACTACATGAAAAGAGACATGGAAGAGCTCTCTGATCATGTAGCCCAGGCGGGTATGACCCCGACCCTGAGTAGCATCCTGCCCTCACCAAGAATGATACCGCATTATAAAGAAAAAATGATCAATTTCAACAATTGGCTAAGTTTCTGGTGTCATTCAAAGGGGATCCAGCATCTGTCAGCCTGGGACGACATGCTCAACAGGCCTCATTGCTTTGCAAGAGATGGCTTGCACCTGTCACCCCTAGGTTTTTGAATACTGTCAAACTCACCTTCGGAAACAGAACAAATAAAAAAATGAGGGTTATGCTACTCAATGCCAGGAGTTTAAAATCTCAAAATGCACGCCCTCGAATCACTTCTCAGTATGGAGAACCTTGACATCTGTGCAGTAACTGAAACCTGGTTCAAGGCTCCACAGAGAACCCCAGCACTACTGGGTTACAATTCATGCCACACATTTCGGCCACAGAACATGAACCGAAACACAAAAGGAGGAGGTGTATCCATATTCATCAAGTATACTTACACCTCCAGGTTAGTGGTGCAGCATGATACCTCCGAGATCATCCATGTGCAACTAACATCAGGCAAATCTGCAACGCAAATTGTGGCCTGCTACAGATCACCCTCCATGACCCAGGACCACCACTCCGCCTTTCTGGAGACACTGGAAAACATGAAGGTCCTACCGAACATCCTGATATTGGATGATTTCAATTACCCTACCATTAACTGGGAAAACTACTCAAGTACAAACTCCCAGGTCCAGCACTTCCTGGAATTTATCAACTCAAATGCCCTGGATCAGTTGGTAAACTCCCCTACCAGAAGTGAAAACATATTGGACCTGGTCATCACCAACATGGGTGACAGGTGTTCCACATCAGAGGTTAACCCATCACTGGTTAGATCAGACCATAAACTAATCACTCTGGATGTCCACAACACACCACCACCTCCAAACAAGGAAACCACAGTGAAAAACTTCTCTATAGCAAACTTCACCTTACTTAAGACAGAGGTGGTAAGTTTCACAGCCCCCACGCTAAAGGATAACAGTGTCCAAGATGCAGGAACCTTTACAGATGCACTCTATGAGCACCTACAAGGATGCATGGATTTTGCCATCCCTAGCAAAACCAAGACTCACTCCCCTAAGAGAAGGAAACCAGCCTGGTGGACACCTGCCATAAACAGGCTATACAATAGAAGGAGGAAACTAGTTCAGAAAAAAAGCAAATCCCAAGAAGGAAAGACATCCCTGATCAGTATCAGTAAGAAACTAAGGTCCCTCATAAAATCCTCCAAGGCTATCTTCAAAAGAAAAATAGCCAAGGATTCAAAAGATAACCGCAAAGCCTTCTTTAGCTATGTCAAGAATCTAAGTGGCAACTCGCAGATATGCTCTGAACTAGTGCAAAATAGCACAAAATATACTGAACCCACTGATATTGCCAACATTCTGGCAGATAGATTCAGTGCAAACTTCACCCCCCTCCCACCCCCAAAAGGGCCCACAATAATACCGGAAAAGTGTAGTGTCCCAGAAATCACAGACGCACGGGTGAAAACAGCCCTTTCAAAAGCCAAAAGCACAGTGTTAATGGGGTCAGATGGTGTCCCAGGCTGCGTCTTGCACGAACTACAGAATGAACTAATCCCCCAGCTAAACACACTGTTCAACCTCAGCCTCTCCACAGGCTACATGCCCATAGAATGGCACACAGCAATGGTTATTCCACTCCACAAAGGAGGGGCCACAACTGACCCTGGTAACTATTGCCCCATAAGCCTGACTAGCCTGGTCTGCAAGGCTATGGAGCGCATCATCATGGAACTCATTAACAAAGACATTGGCAACCTCCAAACACTTGACCTGACCCAGATCGGCTTCGTTAAGGGCAGATCATGCCTACTAAACCTGGTTGACTTCTTTGAGACAGTCACCAAGGCCATAGATGAGGGGAAGGTAGTTCACACAGCCTACTTTGACCTTGCCAAGGCTTTTGACACCATTCCCCACTTGGGAATTATAGAAAAACTCACCAGCCTGAACATAAACCCATACGTCACGAGATGGGTTGCCTACTGGCTCACAGACAGAACTCACACAGTGAGAATAGTGGGCTACAGGTCAAGGTCTGACTCTAAACCAGTCACAAGTGGTGTCCCACAAGGCTCAATCCTGGGACCCCTACTGTTCAGCATATACTTCTCAGAAGTACAGGCAAACACAGGAGGACTATGGCTAACTAAGTTCACCGATGACTGCAAACTGGAGCCATAATTGACTCTCTGGCTGACATGGACATTCTCCAAAAGGGCCTTACTGAGACGGACACCTGGTGTCAAAGACATGGCCTCAAGCTAAATGCCAAAAAATGCATAGTCATCCCGTTTGGGAAAAACAAAACACCCATGAATTACCACATAGGTGGCAGCCCCCTTAATACAGAAGAGGTAATAAGAGATCTGGAGACCCAGGTAGATAGTAATCTCTCCTTTGACAATCATATTGCCAAAGTAGTTAGAAAATCCTTCTATGTAGCCCATCTAATTACTAAAGGGTTCACATCTAGAAATAAAGAGGTTATAGTGCCCCTCTACTAGTTACTCATCAGACCCATCATAGAGTACAATGCCCCATTTGGGATGTACCTCACAAGACACTTCCAACAGCTGGAAAGACCACAAAAGTACCTCACCAAAAGGATTACTGGTCTCAAACATATGTCCTATGCAGCCCGACTGGAAAAACTCCAGCTGTACTCAGTGGCATATCGCTTACTCAGAGGTGATCTCTGCCTGACTTACAAAGCCATGTCCAACTCAGAATTGATGGACATGCTCCACCTAAAGAAATCCAAGTCACTGTGAGCCACTCGCTCTAGTGAGCTAAACCACACCACAACAATAAATAGAACATGCTGGAGGCATAGATTCCTGTCACAGAGGCTTCCCATGCTTTGGAACAAAATTCCTAACTACATTAGGCAGAGCCCCTCACTAACACTCCTCAAGAGAAACCTTGACGAGTGGATGGGTAACAGAAAATACACCCCTGGGATCACTTCATTGGCTCTTCTTGACAGAGGCTGAGTTAATTAATCAATGGGGTGGCGAAAACTGATACACTCTGGCTAGGCTTATAAATGCCCTCAGGCAGATAGTGTAGTATCTACCTATGAACCTATGAACCTATTTCGACTCAATTTCTAACTCTGTCCCACTTAGTTCCTCCCAAAACTAGTGACATTTGGAGGAAAGGTGATGAATTACATGTAATGAATAATAACAACAATTAAGAGTTATAAACATCATTTACCTCAGCAAATGTGTATGAATTCATATATTCTAAGTCTGTCAATGTGTCAGGTTAATAGCACCAATAATTTAAATGTATCCCTGATGTTGTTATGCCGTGTCCCTGATTAAATTTGCATTTTTCCCCAATCGTATGAGAGGTCTGATAGGGACAGAAAGCACATATTCCACTGACAACCTTAGAAAAATGATAGAATATTAGGTATGCAGTATCATGACTCGGCTGAAGGATGTGGGTTCCAAAACCCAATGACTTGTTTGTATTGAAGAGTGTCAGTTCCCATGTATTAGCCAGTCAGATGCAGATTGCAAGAGGAACACACCAATAATATGAATCAAATTCTGGACAGGCCGCGGATTCTGTACAGTCGAACGGCATGCTGTCGCCTAATCGGCAGCCATTCCCAATACTGTAGGCATGTAATCCGATGTAATAGGCATCACTAGGTAATATCATAGTCCTCACTCCCACTCAGGGGTGTGAGTGTCAGATGCAAACAACAAATGCAGTGCATTTGCAAGTGCGGGAGCAAGCGGGTGTAAGCCTATTTGGCCACCAGTGTGCAAGTATTACACTGGTAAAGCAATGTAGAGGCTAACTGAGTGTAAGAAACTGTAACCGGAGGTTAACATTGCTTAGCTCCACGCAAACCCATAAACACCCACTCACAACTGCTTTAATGTGCCTTAATCACTCCCTATCCAATGGCCTTGTTCTGCCCAGCAACAAAATAAACGGCCTCTGCAAGGCTCGAAACCAGGACCCTGCACACACAGCTATTGTGATTTACCACTAAGCCATGGCAGATATACAAACACTGGACCTTATCACAAACATATCATCCAGCGCAGTCATTCAACAGTATAGGAAATGTATTCCATCATGTAGATGTATGTGTGAGTGTTTATGTCCAGATATAGATACATACATATATATATATATATATATATATATATATATATATATATATATATATATATATATATATATGTATATATATCAGGAACATCCCATGTGACAACAAAACATTACAAAGGAATGAAAAGGGAAACACCAGCAATGCCTGTATTATGTAGTGGTGTTGCCCTATGTAATAACAAGACTCCCTCAGACAGACATGTTTCATTCATACACGCAAACATTTGTACATTGGCCATATACATCACTCTGTGCATGTTATTTACATTAACACAACAGTTCCCGTCCAATTATTATATGAGAACAGTACTCTTGCAAGGTGCTGTGTGCGACATCATCATCATGATAAAGGTAAATGGGGTAACCATAGAGGGACCGGTAGTGTTCTATGTACATTGGGGTCATCTGCATCATGTGTACCTGGAACATTTAGGAGTCATGTGCATACTAGGATCGTGTGCCTGAGAAACAGGGGTGAGAACAACTGGAGTATGTTGTGATACATATTAAAAGGGTTACATGTGTCCAGTGGACACGTGTGTGAAATGGACAGCAAATGCTGTTCTAGGAACCGATTGGCCTTTTGTTTCCATAGGGTGAGAGTAGGATATGGGGGAAGGAGAGTAGGTATGCTCGTGGAGGATAGGTAGAGCAGGATGACTGACAAGACAGCATACAGGGTCGGTATATGACACATGTGGGGGGGATACACCTCGGACTGGGAGGGGTGTTTGGCAGTCACAAGCCCATGAGCCCCCAGATGGAAACAGTGGGACAGAGGTCCCCAGCCATGGGCAGCCACCACTGCACCAAAACAGCTGCAAAGGTGGCAGTGCTGGGGGCTGTCTAGGAGGAGCAGCCTCACCCTGTAAAGATACTCTGCCCTTGAGCTGGCATATTTGGCCTCAAAACCCCTTATTGAGCCCCACTACGCACCATGTCCGGGACTGTATGACAGCGGACATGTTCCTGTCTGGACCTGCACCCAGGGGGGACAAGCCCCATCCTCAGTGGTGGTACCACCAGAAGGTGGTGCAGAGCCAACAGAGGTGGAGGTCTAAGGCTGGGCCCCAGATGTGCTGGTGCCTGCTGCCATGGCCAGGTGAAGTGGGATAGGAGCTTCTACCGAGACCTCCAAATCCACATAGCCTATGGTGTTGCAGTTTAAACACAGATATGGCTTAGTAATAGTCAACAACATTCAGGATTACTTATAACAGCATGCATAGATATGACCATCAACTCAACACAACAGGTGGTATACATTTGCAGAGGGAGCACAACACATGCATATATACTGCATGACATCTGTACAAAGTGTAGAAGACTTGTGACTGCAGCTATGAACAGTGGCCCATTATTGGCATGTCACTGAGAACCCCTGACAGTGTCTGTCATACCACTGTTTGATGTGACATATGTCCAATCAAGGATGTGATGGCAGTAACTCATCACTATCACCATGTACTGACTGCAATCTTCACACTATGCTCTTGCAGTTCACAGATGTGTGTTCAGTGAGTAACACGGGAAACAAATGGTTCCCCACACTGACCAGTCCACAGATGGCCCTAGAGATGGGGGTCCCTCACAAACAGAGCACTGTCTTGTCAGTTTTAAAACATGAAGAATAACCAATATCACACACAACTTATTATACAGGCAGTAGTCTCAATGAAGCATAGCTGCACTTACATGCTGTAGTCATGTCTGGCACATCATCCTCCTGCTTTAGGCTGTTTTCCACTGTGTATCTTGCTTGAGGAACATCCAGATATCATCTGTGATGCCGTTTACCAAACACTAGATCCAGGTACCACTCACAGCGACTATAATGGGCAAACACCAACATGATGTTCCTAGATATTGTACTGTGTTTTTCATGTGATTGGCTACGGGAACATCATCACAGCTGTTCCACATGCAATCAGCTAGAGGAGGACTGCAATCAGTGCAAAGGCCATCACCTGATCATGACCATCACTTACAAAACACAAGCTGCTGCTGAGCAGGTGCACACATCCACATCCAGCAGAGAGTGTGTGGAAGGGACAGACAGAGGCAAAGTACATCAGAGAAGGGCTTGGAGACTAAAACCTAAACATCGTCTGTCACACACCTACCAGTATAGCGGTTCAAACTCCTGACTGACTAGTCATTACTATTACAAGTGCATGCAGTTACTCCATGTGCCACAAAGCTGACATGTTGGTGTGCTGTAAGAACATATATGTGTGCTGGTGAGCAACATCTGCAACAGAGATATAATAGAAATACATTAGGTGTAGCACACATGGCTGTCCACATTAACAGATGTCATTGTCAACACAACCACACTCTCTAATGGACTCACATTGGCACTCTTTGCCAGGCCCACAAATACACTTCCAAACTACTTAGTTTGCCACACTGCAGTAATGCACAGGTACTACATGCACCACAGGGGATATCCGGAGAGTCTATGTGAACATGTTTGACATCTGTTGGTATGCCAATGGGAGTTATACTGGGAGTGACTGCGGTTGGGAGCATCATACCCCACACACAGGCACAAGGTGCCAGTACTGACATGCATGTGTGCATTGCTTCATGGGTGTGTAGTGGTTGGCTGTGCAAGATGACTGTATAAGGCTGGGTGAGGGGTAATCCTTGGCATCATGCCACCCGACAATGGTGTACAGTGTGGTACAGGAGTGTAGTCTCCCACACAGATGGGTATTGTAAGAACTGTCCTGACATCCTGTTTACCATTGTGTATGGCCATATATTTGCAATGCATGCCATGTCTGTGTTTGATAG
>NC_056744.1:687468713-687476213 GCF_019279795.1 Protopterus annectens | reverse complement strand
TGCCACAGAACACATACAATTACACTTACTCTGATTCCACTTCTGAACTGGGTGACATCACAGGACTGATTACTTGCAGTGGGGAAAGGGGAAGAGAGAGGTTTAGTAGCTGACAAAGTTAAAGACCAGTGCAAAAGGAGGTATATCTTTGGAATGCAGCAAAACCCGCTGTCATGACAGGATGCAGACATAAATCCACACACACAACCACACTCAGCTATTTGCTGATGCACACACTAAGGCATTTGCTGAGACACCCACACACTCAGGCATTTGCTGTCACACACACAAACACACGCACACAGTTGCCAGTGGTGGGAGCAGAACTCCTGCCTGTCTACAGATCACTATTATAGTACTACACAGTTACGAGATGTGCCACAGAGATTACACATTCTAAGGCAGTCAGACTGCCCTTCTACGACTGAGGACAACAACAGGGAGACTGACAGTCACGAAGTACATAGCTGTACACCTGTGTGTTTAAAGTAGGTGTCCATTACAACCTGTATGCACAAACAAGACACATCATCTGCAGGTAGGCCTGAGAAGTATAGTTGTAGCACAACAGGAACCTAAACTGGAGTATGGCCATCTGTGGAATGGACAACTACTATACCTATACAGGGTTACAGTGGGCATGCTCATGCACTTAGTAGCACAGGGCCATTTGGGATGCACTATGACTACAACAAAAAAAAGGTTATACAGGGCATGCTCATATACTTAGTAACAAAGGGCTTGTTGGATGCACTGACTCAAATTACACAAGGTGGCAGTGGGTACGCTCATACACTTAGTAGCACAGGGCTGTTTGGGATGCACTCCGATCCTAGCCACAGAAGGCCACGGTGTGCATGCTCAAACACTTACATGTAAGAACATGTTGTAATGGACTCCTATTGTAAACACACAGGTTTAGAGCTAGGTACATTTTACCTGTCAGTATATATGCACATCATACTGGTTTACTACCTGATATCTGTATGTGGCCCATAAATAATATATCTGTGTCTGTGCTGTGTGATACACATGCATACATGTACACAAAGTACTAACATATATATATATATATATATATATATATATATATATATACATATATATATATGTTGCGTATACACATTCATGCATGTGTGGACGTGACAGACAATAGGTTACCTGGGATGCACAGGTGGATGCTACCTACAGCATGTGTCACATACCTTGCTGCCCTGAAAGGTATACATTGATAGCAGGTTGTGGACAGTGGCATTATATGTGGAACAGTGGCATGTGCAAGCATAATGTACGAGCTACCTTCTGTAATGGTACTGAGGTGCAGGTGTCAAGATGACCTCTCCCGGTTGTGTTAGTAGTTGTCATTATTAGCAGGACTGCTACGCTAGGTATATGTCACATTGGTCATGTACATAAGTTCTGCTGCTGTCCATCACTTTACATGAGGCAGTTGCTACCAAGCACATTAATGCCATGCGCAGTGATGTCATGGTATGGGTGGCAACTGCTAGACCAAAACAATAAACCAATGTCCTGCTGTTATTATGAGGTTATCCAGTGTCTTTCATTCTGGGCTGTCATGACTGAATGACGAGCCTTCAACACAGAGCACATGCATCCACGTTACACATGTGTGTGGATAATACCTAGGTCGCATTTACCCATATAGCCACATTCCAAGGCAAATGTCCTACACACAGAAGTAACACCCTGACACCTACATGATAATTGCATTGAAAGCGTATGCTAACCAGTGCTAGATGTGTGGCTTTAGTAATCCATTTGCTCAATGTAGAACCTACAATGGAGAATATTGACATCAGTGCAGTAAGGAACACCTGGCTGAAGGATCTGTAGTGCACAATTGCACTACCACCACATAACTCAGATCCAGACATGTGGGCCATAACAGTGGTATGGACCATTCCAGGTGGTGGTGTACACATATTCATAAAGGCTACTTACATGTAAAGACCACTACTCTGACATAACGCATCACAGATGAGTCAGGTACAGGTGACAGTGGCAAATGCTGCATTCTAGGTTGTATCCTCATATACATCCACCACCTTGTTCCCAGACTACCAGCACACATCCATATGTGGTTCATAGGTTCATAGGCAGGCACTAGGCTATTGGCCCAAGGGCCTACGCAAGCCCAGCCAACAAGGTTCCCTGGCTTACACCAGCCATGAAAGTTTTTTTTCCTGTGCCACTGTTGAGCAGAGACACAGAAGTGATCCCTCGGGTGTATTTCCTATTTTTCATCCACTCATCAAGATTTTTCTTGAAGAGTGCTAATGAAGAACTTTGCTTGACATGGATGGGTAACCTGTTCCAGAGTATGGGAAGTCTCTGGGACAGGAATCTATCCCTCCAGCATGTCCTGTTTATTGTGATGACAAGGTTTAGGTCCCTAGAGTGTGTAGCTTGGAGGGATTGGGATTTCTTTAGGTGTAGCATGTCCAACAGCTCTGGGTTTGACATAGCTTTATATGTTAGGCAGAGATCACCTCGGAGTAGGCAATATGCTACGGAGTAAAGCTGGAGTTTTTTGAGGTGGTCAGTGTAGGGCATTTGTTGGAGGCCAGTAATCCTCTTTGTGAGGTACTTCTGTGGTCTTCCAGCTGCTGCAGATGTCTTGTGAGGTACATTCCAAAAGGGGCGTTCTACTCTATAATGGGTCTAATGAGTGTCGAGTAGAGGGGAACAATGACCTCTTTTTTTCCTGGATGAGAACACTTTTATGATGAGGTGTGCCACGTAGAAGGACTTCCTGACTACTGTGGCGATGTAACTATCAAAGGAGAGACTACTGTCCACCTGGGTCCCAAGGTCTCTTATTGCGCATTTGGTGTTAAGTAGATTGCTGCCTATATGGTAGTTTATGGGTACAGAGTTTTTACCAAAGGGGATGACACTGCACTTTTTGGCATTGAGCTTGAGGCCATGGCTCTGACACCAGGCATCTATCTCAGCGAGGCCCTTCTGTAGGATGTCCACATCATTTGGTGACTTGAATATGGCTCCTAGTTTGCAGTCATCTGCAAACTTCATTAGTCAGAGGCCTTCTGTGTTAGGCTGTACTTCAGAGAAGTAGATACCAAACAGGAGAGGTCCCAGGACGGAACCCTGTGGTACTCCACTTGTCACTGCTTTGAGGTCAGATTTGGAGTCTGCAACTTTTACATTGTGGGTTTTGTCAGTGAGCCAGTTGGCAAACCATCTTGTGACGTAGGGATTTATATCTAGTTTAGTGAGTTTAGCTATAATTCCAGAATGGGGGATGGTGTTGAAAGCCTTGGTGAGGTCAAGATAGGCTGTGTGAACCACATTACCCTCATCTACAGCTTTGGTGACTGCCTCAAAGAAGTCGATCAGGTTCAGGAGGCATGATCTGCCTGTCACAAACCCAAACTGGGTGGGATCCAGAATTTGGAAATTACCAATGTCTTTGTTTATGAGTTCCATAATGATATATTCCATGGCCTTGCAGACCAGGCTCATCAGGCTAATAGGTCGATAGTTCCCAGGATCAGTGGTAGCTCCCCCTTTGTGGAGTGGGATAACTGTTGCTGTGTGCCAGTCAGTGGGCACAAAGCCTGATGTGACACTATTATTGAACATGGTGCTTAAGTGGGGAGCCAGTTCATTCTGAAGTTTGTGTAAAACGCAGCCTGGGATGTTGTCCAGTCCCATGGATGCTGTGTTTTTGGCTTTAAAGAGTGCAGCTTTTACTTGCATAGTTGTGATTACAGGGACTCTGCATTCTTCCTGTATAGATATGGGCCCTTTAGGGGGTGAGAGGGGGGTAAAGTTAGCACCGAACCTATCTGCCAGGATGTTGGCAATATCATTTGGGTCTGTAGATTCCGTGCCTTTGTGCTGTAACTCAGAGCAGATCTGGGTGTTGCCATTGAGATTCTTGACATAGCTATAGAATGTTTTGTGGTTGTCCTTGGAATTAGTGGCGATTTTGTTTTCGTAGTTAGCTTTGGAGGATCTTATAAAGGATCTCAACTTCTTACTGAGGCTGACCAGGGAGCTCCTCCACTCAGATTTTACTCTCTTTTGCAACAGTTTCTTTCTTCTGTTGTACAGTTTGTTTATGGCAGGGGACCACCAGATTGGTTTCCTTTTTTTGGAAGATAGCGTCTTGGTTCTGTTTGGGATAGCATGATCCATGCACTTGTGTAAGTGATTATAGCGTGCATTTGTGCAGGATTCAGCAGTTGTAACTGTATTGTCCATCTGCATGGGTGTCATGAAGTTCACCACTTCTGTCTTAAGAAGCATGAAGTTGGCTTTGGAGTAATTTTTTACTGTGGTTTCCTTAATGAGGGGTGGGGGCGGGATGTGGATATCAAGGGTGATTAGCTTATGGTTGCATCGGACCAACGAGGAGTTGACTTCAGGTGTGGAATGCCGGTCACTCATGTTGGTAATGACTAGATCTAGGATATTGTTGCCCCTGGTGGGGGTGTGGATAAGTTGATCCAGGGCATTGGAGTTTATGAATTCCAGAAAGCATTGAACTAAGGAGTTGGTACATGAGTAGTTTTCCCAGTTAATGGTGGGGTAGTTGAAGTTGCCCATTATTAGGGTGTTTAGTTGAACCCTAATATTTTCCAGTACATCAAGAAAAGAGGAGTGGGAATCCTGGGGCATGGTGGGGGATCTGTAGCAAGCTACAATTTGGATTGCAGTTTTGCCCAGAGTTAGTTGCACTTGGATAACCTCGGATGCATTGTGCTGAGCAACTAGCCTGGAGGTGTGGATATCCTTAATGAATATGGACACACCTCAGCCTTTGGTGTTTCAGTCCAGGTTAAATCGCCGAAAAGTGTGTTATGAGTTATAGCCTGGTAGTGCAGGGGTGCTCTCTGGAGCCTTGAACCAGGTCTCAGTCACTGCACAGATATTGATGTTCTCCATTTTAAGGAGTGCCTCGAGTGAGTGCATTTAGAGATTTAGATTTCTAGCATTGAGTAGCATTACCCTCAGTTTTTGCTTGCCTGTTCCTGTTATGGTGGTGAATTTGTTATTTGAACCTTGCCTAAAAAAGGCACTATAGGGGCAGCAAGAGTCTTAGCCAGTATCCGGAATCCCAGGGGTGACAGGTGCAGGCCATCTGTGGCAAACATCGTGGTCTGTCGACCATGTCATCCCAAGCAGACAGATACTGGATCCCCTTAGAATGACACCAGAAGCTTAGCCAATTGTTAAAGTCAATCATTTTGTCCTTGTACTGCGGTATCATTCTGGGCGATGGCAGAATGCTACTCAGGGATAGGGTCATACTTGCCTGGGCTACAAGATCGGAGGCTCTTCCATGTCTTTTTTCATGCAGTCCAGGGAGGTACATCTCAGGTCATTCACACCAACATGGACAATGACAGAGTCATATTTGTACTTGTTGTGGAGTGATGTGAGTGCATGGCTTATGTGGTGGATTCTGGCACCCGACAGGCAGCTGACAGTAACCTTCTCTTTGTTTTAGCCTGGTGAGTGGGACATCAGTGTGCCTGACTATAGAGTCACCTATGACTAGTGTGTTGGGTACGTTGTTTTGCCTTATTGGCTGTGGTTGAGTGACACACTGTGTCTGTGGGCTATGTGTCATTTGGGTTGTGTTAGGGGATGGAGGTTGCTTGCGTTTCTGCTTTGGAGGTCTCTGTTGCTTAGACAGATTATTATTGAGAGCCTCTGTGAATGTTTTTGTGTTACTATGTGTGGATTTTGGTGGTGTAGATTTAGTGAGACTATGTGATGAGTGTGGTGTGGTGCAAATGTTTACCTTCTCCTCATGACTGTCAAGTTGAGTCTAGGTTGGAGAGAGCTTTACCTCCAGTTTGGCTAGATAAATATGTATATATAGGTATGACATCGTATGGTAGACCACCAGATAACCCTCGATTGGTGGACTGTACCTAGGCCTACATCAACTGTGCAAAGTACACATGTACAGACACAGATGTATAATGTGTTATGCAATACAATAATACCACTGTTTGTAACCAGCTCAGTTGTAGACATACTAGGGTCCCTTGGATGTTGTCAGCATTAACACAGTCGACTGTTGCTGTTCACCAGTAAACAACACCCTCATAGTTGTATATGACCTAACCATACCTGCCCTGGATATGTACATCCCACACTCATACAACATAAATGACATTACCATAGCTTTTGTTTTCCTTAATACATACAGGTGGCTACAGTCATTATACACATGCACATGGCAGATAGCATGCTAACAGTACATAAGGTTCAATATCTATGTTGACAGAGGTAATATCCCCTCTCTACTGGTCACCTATGACACCTATCATATCATACAACACCCCATGTGGCATGTATGTCTTTAGACATGTCCACCTAATGCAATGCCTACAAACGTACCCAAATAACATGACCATAGGACCTACACAAGGCCTGTATTGACAGACTCAGGAAAATCCTGCTCAACCATGTATGTTCCTGAGTAGTCACAGGTGATATGTTCATGACATGTGCAGCCATGTGTGGCCACAGCTCCTACATATACCCCATGTCAACAATTGCAAGTCATGCATGCTGTGTGCTGTCTGGACATTAGCCTTAGTACCATAATAGCCAGTACATGCTGGGGTGAGATGTTTACAAGCCACAGACCTTGTACATGCTTGAATGAGTGCACTGCCTAGCTCTAACAGAGCACATTGTCGGCACTATTCCAGTACACACGAGGTGTGTGTGACAAATATGATGTGCTCACTGTTGATCATTACACTGCCCTGGCTTCACCATGGCACTGTCAAGTAACAGTTTGTAGGAGCATGACATGGAATAATGCTGTGTGTGTCTCGCTGATATGTGCTGTTGTAATATATGTACACTTGGCTACTCAGTGAAAGTGGTGGTGTCCTACCAGTACATGAATACAACATCCATTATGGTGTAATGCTCGGCTATGTTTCATACATGGCGTGGGGAAGGTGTGGAATGTATCCTCTTGACCTGCTAGTGCAAGTACTGATGTAGACCGCATATGTGTACATGTATTGATGTTTGTGTAGATTCCATGTTTGTGCAGTGTCTGATGTCTGAAGGTGACTGCTGTCTTGGTACATCATGCTGTTGCAATACAGCCTCAACATTGCCAACTGTATATGGTGATATGCTATAAGTAAAGTAAGTAATACATGAGGTATGGACAGATGTTTGGACATGACTACTAAGTGATGGGGCTTCTTTGCAGATGAATGATTACTGAGGACAGCTCACTGGTGTGTTACAATCAGTAATACAATAACCTGTGTACCTGCAAAGGTCAGGTTTTGTTAACTGAAGTGGAAGACAGACAATGAAAAATGCTGCAAGGGTGACACTGAAGGCAAACCTCATGTCACCTGTAACAGTAATACCACCCCTGTGCATATATTGTGCATATATCAGCACAGTTGTCAAAGGAAAGAGCCAGTAAGCATTGTACCAGATGCGATAGTGCTGTACTTCTGT
>NC_056744.1:687458713-687463713 GCF_019279795.1 Protopterus annectens | reverse complement strand
ATAACAATCTCACCTGACACAGGCTGCTGTCGCTGCAAAATGCTAGAGGTACCTAAACAGGAGTGTCACAGCAGTAAGATCATTATCCACACCTGTGTGATAGCTACAGGGGCAATGTCCATGTTAGCACATAAGCCAGTGCAATACACTATACTATGGAGTATGCACATCTGTGTATACATAGAGTAGCAGACTATAGTATGTGGCATGTGTGCATACATGCCTTGCATATGATGTTACATTACATATTGTACAGTAACACATGTAACTATGTGAAATATAGTTGTGTTTTATGTGCAGCAGTGACTTACCAGGCAACTCCAGGCTCGGTGGTTGAGAGACACCCATCTCCACAATACCAGCTAAAGCTTGTGGATGGAGGTCTGCAGGTGTCCCCAGGTTGGCTAGTAGCTCCTTGGTACGCGTGAGTGGGGGCTGGGTGAGTGACCCCCTCACCTGTTGCACTTTGTTCCCTGGCGATTGCATTAGCATGCTGTTTCGCCCATCTTATCAGGTCAGTGCAGTTTTGGCGCACCTGCTGATAGGTGCGATTGTGACCACCAACATCATTTACCCTCCTGCAGAGTTCCTCTCACATGGCATCCTGCTGCTGTGCATCCTGTGGCACATGGCTGAAGAGCGTTATGTAGATGTCGAAGAGGTATTGGATTAGGACCTCCTCCTCCAAGCTGCTGTACGCTGGCAGTCTGCTACATGGCATACCTGGAAGACATAATGATGGCGACAGGTCACAGTAACTCACAGAGAAGTACAGCAGTACAGCTGAACATACATGTGTATCACATTTATTAAGATTACAAATACGTCTTTGCAAATCTACATGACACTAGCACCCCTGACATGTATAAGTCACAAACATTTAACACCTACTGGTGATGTGCTGTTATCGCCATATATGTGTGTGTCATGTGATGACATTGCTCATACACTATGTGGATGTTGTCTTGACGTGGGCATATCTGTTTGCCTGTAGTGGTGTCTTTACCTATCAGCACATGCCTGGATGTGTTCACATTAATGCAATCGACCTTAATGCTGTGTATATGTCACATATATAGTCATACATAGCCATTAAGGACATGACCTGTGACCCTGCAGACTTGCAAGCATATACATGTTTTGCCATATACATCTACATGGAACTGTACAGCTGTGTAGCATCCTGCCATGTATTTCCTGTGTTGCACATGTGTAACACTTGGGACAATAGCTAGCCTGATGGCATTTGAAGGGTTGGATATCAATTATAGCATGTATGGTCATAATGATCTAGTAGGCTATATGCCCTGGGCCATTTATGAGCCTAGGCAGACAGGTTACCTAGCTGTAGGCAACAGACAGGTAGGTTTCAGTGACCAGTTCAAGCAGTGCCACAGAACTGATACACATGGTTACTGATATATATGGCATGCGTTCATCACACCATGTCACAGAGAGGAGTGATGTGCAGCTTCGCTGGACAGGGATGCATAGTATGGCAAGAGTATGTTAAGTGTATGGACCAGAGATCTGTCAGGCATGTTGTGATCCTTGTACTAGAAAGGTGGATGTCCATGATGTATGTGTTTATTTGGGAACAGGATGTGTTAAGTGTAGCATGTCCAACACCTCTGGGTTGGTCATGGCTTTATTCAGGGTAGGTTGCATGCTACATAGTGCAGCTAGGGATTGGAAAGGGCAGTGTAGGCCATTTACATATGGGCAATAACCCTTAAAGGAAATAGGTTCATAGGTTCATAGGTTGGTACTAGGCTATCGGCCCTAAGGCCTATGCAAGCCTAGCCATAACAATTCCCTGGAATTTTTTTCCCCCACAATATTTACTTCTCTGGGCCCCTGTCTAGCAGGGTGACTGACATGATCCCCGGGGTGAATTTCCTATCTCCCATCCAATCGTCAAGGTTCCTTTTGAAGAGAGCCAATGAGGTGCTCTGCTTGACATGTATGGGCAGTCTATTCCAGAGTATGGGGAGTCTCTGGGTCAGGAACCTATCCCTCCAGCATGTTTTGTTCAATGTGATGATAAGGTTTAGATCCCTGGAGCGTGTGGCTCTGAGGGATTGGGATTTCTTTAAGTGGAGCATGTCCAACAGCTCAGGGTTTTACATGGCCTTGTATGTTAAGCAGAGATCGTCTATGTGATCTATTATGGGTCACATGGGTGTTGAGTATGGCTGAGCAGTTATCTCTATATTCCTGGATGGCATCCTGTCAAGATTAGGGGTGCCACATATGACTACCTGTCTTTTGTGGTGATGTAACTATCAAAGGGAAGTACTGTCCAGCTGCATCCCATACACACAGTTGTCATTATGTTGACCGCTGCCTAGGTGGTAGTTAATGGGTACATGGTTTGTAACATAGGGGATGACAATGCAATACTTAGTTGTCAGACTGTGGACATAAATCACACACCACACATGTGACACACTAAGGCCCTTCTGTATGTTGAACGCAGCACACACTGAGTCGACTATTGCTCCTAGTTCATAGTCATTTGCAAACATCAATAGGCTGATGCCTTCTGTGTTAGTCTGTGTGGTATAGATAACAAAGAGGGGGGGTACCAGGAATGACCCCTATATTACTGTGGCTGGCATTGATTTGATGTGCGTGTATTAGTCAGACATCTTCTGTAGTGTTGGTTCTGCCAGCAGTCCATTTGCCAACAACTCCTGTGACATAGGATTATACACCTAGTTTACTGAGTGTAGCTGGAACACAGTATGGGTGATGGTGTCCTACGACCTGGGAGGGTCATGATATGCAGTGTGAATCTACCCTACTGTCATCTACATCTGTACCGAGTACATCAAATACACTGAACACGGTTCATGGCTGTACAGACCAGACTCAGCAGGGTAGTTGTGCACTATGTCCCATTATCAATGGTGTCTTCCCCTTTGTGGGGTGTGATAACTGTTGCTGTGCACCATTTGGTGTGTACACAGCCTGACATGAAGCTATGCTTGAACATGATGTGCATGTGGATAGCTGAATGTTCTTACATTTGTGTAGGATACACCCTGGGATGTTGACAGGTCCCATGAAAGCTGTATGTATGTATGCCTTTAGAGAGTGCAGCTTGTACCTGCATAGTCGTTAGTACAGGGGCCCTGTAGTGTACATGGATATATTACTAAGTGTACCTGTTGGGGGAATGGGAGTGGGTTTAGGTTCTACGAGACCCTATCTGGATGAGTGGATGCTATTTCTGTAGGTGCAGTACTCCCATGCCACAGTACTGTGCAGCATGGCAGGTCTTGTCGTTGCCATTACGATTAATGACACAGCTATAGAATGCTCTGTGCTTGGCCTCATAATATGTGGCTGATTAGTTTCACAGTAGCTTTGCGTGGTTTTATATGATGTATCTGCATCTTACTGAGGCTGACCAGGGATCACCTACACTCATGTGTGTTCACTCTTGCAACAGTTACTACCATCTGTGGTACGGTTTAAAGCATGGCACCACTAGTTTGCCTACTTGTTTGTGTTGGGTTGAATCCTGGTTCTTTTTCAATGGCATGATCACTGCACATATGTGACTGCTTAAGGTTCATTTGTGTAGGATTCAGCATTTGCACATGCATTGTCCATCTGCATGGGTGCCATGACACTCACCACTCTGCTCTTGGGAAACATAACATTGGCATTGGAGACTAACTATGTGTAGCATACTATTAGCCCTGTTTGTGTGACTACTGTGATCCAGGTCAGTGGGATCAATGGAATCCAACATGCATTGAGTGCAGGTGTTGGTACACGAGGAGTTCATAATGGAATAGTTGAGAGTAGCCATTATTATGGTTCTGTCTCAAACCTAATCTTCCCCATTACAGCACATTATGACAGTTGAGAAGTCCGCTGCCTGGTGGGTGATCTGTCTCAAGGTGCATTTTGAATTCCACTTTGGCACAAAGGTAGTTGCTCAGCATAATGCATCTGATGTTATGCAAGTGCAATAAGCATGGTGGTGTACATATCCTTCAGGAATATGGACGCACCTGCAGCCTGTGTGTTCAAATAAAAGATAATGGCCAAGAGGTGCGGTATGTGTTATAACATGGCCATGCAGGTGTGCTCTCCGGAGCATTGAAACATGTCTCGGCCACTGCACAGATATGTTCTCCATGTTAGAGATTGACATATGTGTGTCCGCATAGTGTTACTGACATGTATTATTGTGTAGTGAGACCCACAGTTTATTGCTTGTCTGTCCCTGTAAGAGCAGTGGACCCTCACTTGAACCATGCATGATGAAGGCACTATAGGGGAAGCATGAGCCCTAGACAGTATCCAGATTCCCAGGGGTGACAGGTGCAGGCCCTGTCTGGCAAAGCATCATGGTCTGTCAACCATGTTATCTCAGGACGACAGATACTGGATACCCTTTACATGCACCACTACACTAGACAATTGTGGAATACAATCTTTTTGTCCCTGTACTGCAGTATCATTCTGGCCAATGGCAGAATGCTACCCAGGCCTTGGGACATGCCTGCATGGGCTACAAGACCTGACAGTTCCTACATGTGTTTCCATGCAGTCCAGGCTACTGCATCACAGGTCCTGCACAACAACATTGAATATGCCAGAGCCATGTGTACAGTTCAAAAGGTGGTTTGAGTGTATGAGTATGTGGCTAATCATGGCAGACAGGCAGCTGACAGTATGTATGCCCTCGTATAGGTTGGTGTGTAACATAGTGCTAGAGTTTGCATTCACAAATGAGTACTGTTGGGCATGTTTCCAGTCATGTGTTCAGAGGTGTGGCACAATTATGCAAACTATGTCATACAGTTTGTGTATTTCGGTGTCTGTCTCTTTATGCTTGGGGGAGGGTCACTTGTTTAGCCAGATACTTAGAAGCGTCTGTGAATGTGTGTGATTTCCGGTAGTGTGTGTGTGGGTGTCCTTACTGTGTTCTGGTAAGGGTATGTGTTGGTTGTGTTGATGAGCTGCATGTGTTAACCTAC
>NC_056744.1:687326213-687453713 GCF_019279795.1 Protopterus annectens | reverse complement strand
AATACACAAAGCGACTGTCCCATTTGTGATCATTTGTGAAATGCATATGGTATAAGGTGCAGTCTCAAGACCATGAAACATGTATATACCTCAGATGGCTTAGTGGTAAGTCCCATGACTATAATGTGCATGGTCCAGGGTTCGACACCTGCGATGCTTTACAAATGTTTTTTACTGCGGAATAAGGCTCATTTAAGCAGTTGTAATCATGTTTAAAAGTGTTTGTGCGACATTATAGCAGCAGTTAAACAAACTTTGTAACATATAACCTGTGCGCACAAACACGGCCACATCCACTAACTACTCCAGATATATACATGTCAGTGGCGTAATATCTCACTATGTGCTGACATAACATTACATTCTCTGTTGACTGTACTCTCCAGCACACATGGGTTTATATGTGTGTTTCGAATGTTTATTATACAGACGATTACTACCTATATATGCAAGCTGTGGTTAAGGTATACTTTTGCACATGATAAACATCCCTGCCATAATCTGGATTGTAACCTCGAATGCACAGATACTATGCAGATGTTGTAACCATTACACTGTTGACATTAACGTTGCCTCCGCCTATTTCCTATTTAGATGATTTCTATGTGTAAGCTAGGCTAAGCAAAGGGCGGAGCCCCCAAACTCACTGAGCTTCACGTACTCTTGAAATAACAACATATAACAAATGTACTGTGAGACAATACATTACATTCCTAACTACATTAGGCATAGCCCCTTACTGACACACTTCAAGGGAAATCTTGTTGTGTGAATGGGTAACAGACTGTACACCCCTGGGATCATGTGTCCCAGAACCATACAGCCAGGGGGTGGGGGAGCCTGTCCAGTTTGATAGCTGCAAGACCTGTTGGGGGAATTGAATGGTGTTGAATTGTCACATTAACATGCCCTCTTTAGATCATTAAGTGCCCCTATCACCCTCCACAACCCCAGTCTTCAACAGCTTAAAGCAATTCTGCCTGGAATTGCTTCATTGGCTATGCTTGACAGAGGCTCAGTTACTTCATCAATGATGTGGGGAAAGCCAACACACTGTAGCTGTGCTTCTAATTGCCTTTGGGTAGATAGGTAGTAGGCTATCTTTGATCCTCTAATGTGCAGGCCATCACAGCCATAATATGTGAATAAACAGACCTGCAAATCACAATATACAGTCAGAAATCACCATGTAGTCAGGAAACAGTTGAGTACAGCAAGAACATACAGAACACTGATACTTAGTCACTCCAAAAGCCTATCTTAGAAGCTAGAAGACTTGTATAAGTTTAAGGCTTTCTATTGCTTACCAGTAGGTTACCTACAGGGGATGTGAAAAACAAGCACAGATGGGGAATATGCATGCAATGATACCATACCGGCCTATGTGTCAACCTTAGGCTTTGGAATACTGGCCAAGGCTATTGGCGCCCCCATGGTGCCTTATTTAGGAGAGTCTTTAGGAGAGTCTTGAAGGTGAATACCAGCTCCGTAAACAGCACAATAGCAGATTCAATGAGGATTATGCTACTGAACACCAGAGGTTGTGATGACAACATGCATGCACTCACAGCACTCCTCAGGATGGACATCAACATCTGTGCATTAACTGAAATCTGTCTTAAGGCTCCTGAGAGCACACCAGTACTACCAGACTACAACCCATAACACACATTTCAGCCACAGAACATGGACTGATGGACATGGAGGGGCTGTATCCATATTCATCAGGGATACCTACATCTCCAGGTTAGTGGGGCAGCATGATACCTCTGTGATCATCCATGTGCAGCTAACATCAGTCACAACTGCAATGTGAAATGTGCCCTGCTGCAGATCACCCTCCATGACCCAGGACCTCCACTCCACCTACCTGGAGACAGTGGAGAACATGACAGTCCTAACGCACACCCTGGCATTAGTCGATGTCAACTACCATACCATTAACTGGGAAACGTACTCCGGTACTCACTTCTAGGCCCAGCACTGCTTGGAATGTATCACCTCATATGCCCTGTATCTGGTGGTAACTTCCCTAACATGGGGTGGAAACTAATATATGTGGTCATCACCAACATGGGCAACAGGTGCACCACAGCGTAGGTTAACCGGTCACTGGTTAGATCTGACCATTAACTATTCACTGTTTCCACACCCTAGCATCTCCCCCACCCATGGATACCACAGTGTATATCTTCCCTACAGCTAAATTTACACTACTAGTGACAGGGGTCGGGGGTTTCACAGCCCCCATGCTAAGGGGAAACACTACTCAAGATACAGACAGATTTACAAATGCAGTCTATAAGCACCTACATGAATGTATGGATCATGTCATCACTGGTAAACCAAGACTCACTCCTCCTAGGCAAGGACACCAGTCTGGTGGACCTCTGCAATAAACAGGCTATACTACAGAAGTAGGACAGTGTTCCAGACACACAGCAAATCCCATGAAGGGCAGACATCTATGACCACTATTAGCATGATACGTAGGTCTCTCATGACATCATCCAAGGCTAACATCAGCAGGAGAATACGCAAGGATAAGAAAGATAACCACAAAGCTTTCTTTGGCTATGTCAAGGATCTATGTGTTGACACACAGATTTGCATTGTGCCGGTGAAATATAGCAGAAAATATGCTGACCCTACTGATATCACCAACATCCTTGCAGATACATTCGGTGCATACTTCACCCCCCCTAAAGAGCCCACAACAGTACCCGAAAATGACAGTATCCCAACCATCAGAGACACACAGGTGGAAATGGCCATCTCTAACAGCAGAACACAGCATCAATGGAGGCAGATGTTGACCCAAACTGCATCTTGCAAACTGTACAAGACAATCTGCCCCCCACCTAATTAAGCATTCCTACCTCAGCCTCTCCACAGGCTAAATGCCCATACAATGGCATGTGGCAATGGTTATTCCACTCCATCAAGGTGGAATCACAACTGACCATGGTAACTACCACCCCATAAGCCTGACTAGCCTGGTCTGCAATGGTATGGTTCGCATCCTCATGGTACTCATTAACAATGACATTGGTAACCTCCAAACATGTGACCCAATCCAGGTCAGCTTGGTTGAGTGCAGTTCATGCCTACTGAACCTGTTTGACGTCTTACATACAGTCAACAAGACATTAGATGATGGGGGAGGTGGTTCACACATACTACCTGAACCTCACCAAGGCTTTTGACACCATGCTCCACTCGGGTATTATTGATAAACACACCAGCCTGTAAATTCACCCATACATCACAGGTTGGGTTGCCAACAGGCTTACACACAGAACCTAAGACACTGAGGAAAGATGTTTTTTATATCCGAAAGCTTTGTCGTTTTTTAATAAATTTTATTTGGCTTGACAGTGTGGAGAGACTATATTCTTTCTTACAGAGAAAACCCACATGGTACGACTAGCGGCCTCCAGGTCCAACTCTTGAACAGTCATGACTGGTGTCCCACAGGACTCAGTCCTGGGAGCCCTACTGTTTGGCATATACATCTCAGAGGTACAGGCAAACACAGATGGACTACAGCAGACCATGTTTGGCAATGACTGCGAACTGGGAGCCATGATTGATAGTCCAGCTGACACGGACATCCCTCAAGGGGCCTCACAGAGAACATCACAGGGTGCCAACGACATGGCCTCTAGCCAAGTGCCACTAGCTGCATGGTCATTCCATTGTGGAATTGGCACCCACATATTAACACATAAGTGGCAGCCACTTTAATACAGATGAGGTAATGGGGTATCTGGGGATTAAGGTAGATAGTGATCTCCCCTTTGACAATCATATCTCCACAGTAGTTAGGCCATCCTTCTATGTAGGCCATCTGATTACTAAAGGATTCCCATCTAAACATACTGGGGTTATAGTACACCTTTACTCATTACTCATCAGTCCCATCATAGGGTATAATAACCCATGTGGGATGTACCTCAGAAGACACGTCCAACAGCTTGGGGGTCCACGAATGTACCTCGCCAATACTGGCCTCCAACATATGGCCTATGCAGCCAGACTGAATAAACTCCTGCTTTACTCAGTGGCATCTCGTTTACCCAGAGATGATCTCCGCTGGCCAATACAGCCATGTCAAACTCAGGCTTGATGGTATGCTCCACCTATGGGAATCCATGTCACAGTGAGCCACACATTGTAGTGAGCTGAACCTTGCCACAACAATAACTGGAAGATGCTGGAGGGACAGTTTCCTGTCACAGACACTCCCCATACTTTGGAACAACATCCCTAACTACATTATACAGAGCCCCTCACTAACAATCTGCAAGAGAAACCTTGAATGGTGTATGGAGAACAGTAGATGCACCCCAGGGATCCCGCCATTGGCTCTGCTTCACAGAGGGACAGTTAATGAATCAATGGTGTGGTAGAAGCTAACACATTTTGGCTGGCTTTTGAATGGCCTCTGGCAGTTGGTCAAGTACCTACCTATGAATCTATACATACAGTATCTGCATAATTTACTTTCAGGTGTTGACTTACCTTGTGCCAATGGCTGTTGTGTGTGCAATAGCTGAGGTCTGCCAATGTTGGATGCACACAGTAGACTGCCTATACATGACAATTTACAGGTAGTCTTGTGTGTGTGCCATCCATTTTTACTGTGTGTGCAGGTGGAGAAAGGTGTCAGTCCCAAGGTGCCTACACTGTCAGTGTGTTTGCTATACATTCCCTCTTTGCCAAGGCATGGGCATACTGGGCATGCCTCTGTCTACCTACTGGGGCTGGCTCAGGGTGTTCGTGGTCTGAGTACATCTGCTCCTGTGGGGC
Organism: Protopterus annectens; assembly: GCF_019279795.1. Lineage (NCBI taxonomy): Eukaryota > Metazoa > Chordata > Ceratodontiformes > Protopteridae > Protopterus > Protopterus annectens. The sequence goes on along the minus strand of NC_056744.1, from coordinate 687,448,901 downwards.
CCTTGGCAATTGTGGTGGGCTGTGAGGGCCTTCACCATTCTGTCCCTGCTGCAGCTGTTTCCGCAGGACCATATTGTGTAGCATGGCACACACTATGAAGATGTGGGCACATGTGCCTGGAGAGTACTGCAAGGCTCCACCAAATATGTCCAAGCAACATAACTGTGATATCAGCATCCCAAACACATGCTATATGATGATTCTGGTTTGTCCGTGTGCCTCATCATGGTGTTCCTGCATGGGTATGTGTGCATTTCTGATGGGAGTCATCATCCACGGTTCCAGTGCATAGCCAGCATCCCCCACCAGGTGGCCATTTGGGATGTCCCCCCTGGCAAATAACCAATACAGCTGTGAGGCATGCCAGATGTGGGAGTTGTGATAGCTTCCAGGGCTGCCAGCACACACATCCATGATAATGCCCTGGGCATTGCACATGACCTGGCAGTTGATGGAGGGGATCACTTGCAGTTTATGTAGCACCTACCCTGCTCACCGGGTGGTGACTTGATGTATATGTTCATGCAGTCTATTGCACCCAGTACCTCCAGGTATTCTGCCACATGATGGAAGAGACTCATATTGCTGGCCAACTCCTCCTGAATTCGGGGGAAGTATATGTGCTCATTGGCATGTGGTAACATGGCATCCAGGAACTGGTGTAGTACCCTGGATGCTGATGCCTGTGAGATCCCCATGATATCCCCAGTTGGTCTTTGAATGGTATCTGTAGCTAGTATTCTTAGGCTTACACATACCTTCATATCCACTGGGATGGGTTCCCCTCTGTTTGTTCTGGCTCTGAGGCGTGGGCAGCACAGCTCCACAAGTTGCTGTAGGGTGTCCCTGTTCACCCTGTAATGTTCTACTATCTCTAGATCATGTAGCCCCTTGTAGGTTACCCTGGGTCTGAACACTGTCCTCATCCTCTCGTGCCTGAGGTGGTCATGTGCATCATCCTCCACGCCACCTTCAGTCTCCAACACATGCTGGTGGATCAAAGCTATGGCAGCTCCTAATATGTACATAATAACAATTCCTCATCTGTATACACCACTGGTGCAGAGTGTATGGGAATACACAAATGTGTGTGAGGTGCTTTCACACTTTATAGTATTGTGCTATGGATGCTGCTGATGTAAGGGGGTGTGTATGAGCTATTCCAGCTGCTGCGTGTCTTAATTATGGGTTTTGCAATGAGTACTGCAAGTGTGGGGCCTTTAGTGTGTAGATCTACTTGCCTGCCTTCATTAATTTGTTGCCCTTTAATTCACTTTTAGACCTGGATCACCTCCCATTATCAGGCATGCATCCATGCCATATTTCTTGTTTTGTACTTTCCCTACCCAGTCATGGCAAAATGTGCCTTGTAGCTGATATACTGCATATCAGCTTTGTTCTGCTTTACACTTTGCTATTTTCTTTGCAGTCCATCCCTCCCCTTCCCTGTTCTGCAGGTAGCTGCTTGCAGCCTTGTTAGCTGTTGTCGATGGCCCACTGTAGGCTCCTAGGTATCAATTAGTTATTTGTACTCCAATTTCACTGTTGCAGCATTTCCTTATTTCTTTCCTATATCCTTCCTGTTTCAGCTGCAGTGCGCGCCGCGCATACCCATTTACCAGGTTTATGCGCATTTTCATCTCCGTTCACATGCATACTCGGTTAGCTTGTGCACTCTCAGCTAAGCATAGCTATGGGCAGTTCGACGCACCCCTATCCTGCAGCTTTGCCTAGCTAGGGGCAGAGCAGTTTAGCAGTGCTCCAATGTGCTTATAGCAATGGCAACACACCCCTCTCTTGATGTCATCTTTATCTCAAGGGCACACCTCGGTGTTATAACGCTATGCTGTGAGGTGCATCCTTACACCAGCGGGGAATCTGCGATTCACTATTACTCCTCTCATTTGCATGGCATTGCCTACTAATTCCTAACTACTGTGCATAACACTGTCACTGCCCCTTAGCAATTCTTATGCCATGAGTATGGTGTAGCATGCCTGCCATTGACTATTATGGGGAAATCGTGATACGTGTTTCATTGCGGTTTTATTCTATATTATTATATATATTCTTTGCGATTCCCTTTGTGCACAGCTGCCCTGTGCTTCCACGTCCTGATAGTGTGACTATATATATTAAATGTTAATTTTATATTTTGTACATGTTTTTTGTGCCAATAGCTATATATTTAGCCATTGGCATATATTAACAATATAATGCATGTATTTGGTTGGCTGTCATGGCTCCGATTTTATGTTTGCAAAAATGTAAACCGTTTTCTACGGTTTACATTTCTGCATGCTTACACTATGCCTGCACCACTTCCTGAATCACTACATACCTTCATTTGCATGCTACACTGCTGCACATGGGGTAATTAGCATACAAGGCGTGGGAGTTGTGCGGGCGTAGCGTACGCAGGTAGTGCATGTGGAAACAGCTCGTACCTGAATCGCTCGGCGGCCATCTTTGTTGTTATAACACTGACTCTATACCTGCACCTGGTGCAAGCTTCATGAATCCCGGGGCATGTCTTTTTGAAATACAGATTCTTAAATTGGGTAAGCCAAACTCCCCAACCTGGAAGCCATTATATAAGTCTGTACAAAGAATAAATTCATAACACCACAATTGGGCATACTTGCAGAAAATCCTCTTGGAATATTGGCTGAAGCAAAGTATGGTATGCAAACTCAAAATTTCACTCTACCCAGCAATTCCATTGAAAAGTTGATAGTTGATACAGAGGATTAAGTCTCTGAGCGTTAATGGACTACATCCGGTGGGACAGAGTTTGATTCCTTCAGCCTTCATTTGGCTACTCTGTGCCTTGTGCAAGTCACTTAACCAGTTAGTGCTTTGAGGCAACCTGGAATTTAGGCTAAGCTCATTCATGGTCTCTTGGACCACATGACTAGTAAATATAATGGACCTTGAGGACAAGTTGCGCAGAATGTTTCCTATGTCATAAAAATTCAGTAAAGAGGTCACACATTGCTTTCCGTTTTTTTTTTTTTCAGTTTTCTCCTGTAGTGTGTGATTAACATTTGAACAGGACACAATCAGGTTAAAAAACATGTTTGCCAGATTGGCATGAGAGTTATCTGTTTCCAATTCTTTGTAAAAGTGATCCAGCTACTCCAACAAACAAATGCATATAAAATATAATAATTTGTACAAAGCCAGTCCAACATGTGCCAACTATTTCTAAATGTAGCAGAATTAATTGCCTATATTTGGTTCTCTGCAATAATTACTGAAGTTCAAGTAAATGAAGTTATGAATAGGCATACTGCATAATATATGATATTTTGCATGTACCATTTTAAAAGTATGGAGAGCATCCTTGATTTCCAGCCTGCGTTTATCTAATGTAAATCCAACCCCCGATAAACTGTTTAACTGTACCCTTAAAACATGTTTCTTGAACTAATGTGCTATCCTTGCTTCCAGATTTTCTTCTTATAAAATCATCTTAGCTCTTTCACATATGCCCTCCATTCCCAAAGTGCCCCATCATACCTTTCAACCTCTTAGAGGATGAAATCTGGACAAAGCCATAACTAAAAGAGGGACAAAGGCCCAGAAATAGGGACAATTGTTACACATTGTTCTTACAAACTTAGAAAGTTGATAGAATAACAGGTTTTGCATTAGCATGAATTTTCTGAAAGGTGTAAAGTCTGAAACTATTATTTTCTAACTTCAATCTGTAATGATTTGCCAATAATTTGCCAGAAAACAACAATTTTATGAAAAATGGACAAAAAATATTAGGCAAAAATCTGGGCATTCTGTGAAAATCTGTACAGTTGAGAGGTATGTGCCCCATTTATATGAGCAATAGTCTAAAAGACTATGTAACAGTAACAGTAATGCTAACATGGTGGAAATGTTAAAACATATTCCAATGTGCAGCAAAATCCATAGGTTTTAATATAGGGAACTCTTCTGCCATCTGTCAACTAACAGCATGAGGAGTGCACCTCCATGGGAGGAGGATAGAAAATCCCATTCAGTAGACTGGGATTGCTGGCGTTTTTCCTGTTTGAAACAAGTTTTTGTATTGGCTGTCCTAATGTGCATTTGCAACTACAACCTAGAGGCAGTAAATGCAATTAAGCCTGATGATGCACAGCACTGGGACTTAAAAACAGCCATGGTACTATTATGTTGATACATTTTGTTTTGATCTGAAATTCCTCTGGTACCTTGACCCCCAGCCCCACTCCTCCCATTTTGCAGTTTTCTTTACAGCACTAAGTTGTCTTAGCAGTGTCCAGTAAAAAATATAAAATGGTCACTAACTCAGGCTAAGCTCCACAAATGCAGAAAATGCTTATTTTAACAAATGCTGCAGTAATGCCTGCAATACTTTACTTCTTATCAGTGTACTCACCTGTTTTCGAGAGTTAATAAGGAAATATAACTGTTATCCCTGTCAGATACATACATATTGTAATGGAAAAATGAAAAGGAAACTTAAGAAAAAATGTATAATTTCTCCTTTTTTCCCTTTTTATTAATTTTAATATTTTTGTTTAGGGTTGCTAGAACTTTCCGGTCTGCTGGAAGAAAGTATTTGCAGAAATGGGAATAGATTCTTCTACTTTATTAGAGAAACTTAACTTTAATATGCCATTTATCATTTGTTTGAAATGGATGTTTTATCAGCTTAGTACAAAAGTCAGTTGCACAAAATGACAATAGATAGCAACACCAATAAAATGGTTCAGTTTGTAGGACGTGATATGTTCAGTACCCTAGGTCTTCTATCTGATATCCCATTTCATCAAGGGACCCATTTGTCACAGACACGCAATTTTCTAGTTAACACTGATTTTCTTCTGTTAAGGTAAGACAAGTGAGCATAACAGGACTAAAGTTTGTATTCCTGATTTCTTCTACACTGAAAAGTATTGAGTAGGGAGAAATTGGTTTTAACTAAGAACAGAAAGTATACACACTGTATTAAGTGCAGAAAATGATACTACAATGCTATTGTTAAATGTCAAATCTACAGCTACAGATGATGTGATACGGCCAAAATGCAAGTGTTATATTTTAAACCCCCAAAGTCAGGAGGTTGCATTTAACAATTTGTGAATTAGTTTCTAACCTGTGGAGGCTTTTAGTGTTTTTGAGAAGGAGGAAAGTGTTGATATATTGCTGTTTTGACCCGTTATCAATGTTACAAGCAACAGTTACAAAATTAAGAGTACAGCTACCGCAAAGGTGACTATCCACAGTAAAAGTAATATTTTATTTTGAAGTCATAAAAAATCATTTTAGTGTGCATACAGAATAATACAGTTATAGAATTAATAATGTGATTTGAGGAAATGGATTGTAAATCATGTTAGAATACTGAAATTCACAATAGTTAAGAAAGCACCTTCAACAAAAAGAGTGGAGTGATATAACACAGCAGCTGCCAACAGTTCAGCAGATATAGTTTGGGTCCTTTCATCAGCTGCAGTACTGTCGTACAAATTCATGCAGGGGACTGAGTTTACAAATATTTTATTCCCAGCTTGTGAAAGCTGATCATTGTTGTTATGTTCATGAAATGGATTGAAAGGCTAGGTATGCTAAAACACAGAAAACACATGCTAACGATTGTCAGTTATAGAGAAAATTCACCCTGCTGTACATAGACTTAAGCTTCTCTATTAGTTTACACCTGAATTTCTAGTAGTAACTTAAATCCCCTCTACCATGCAACAATGCCACTGAGTAATTCTGACTCCAAAAATAAATTTAGTATATGTTCCCACAAAGACACACGTGTTTGTGATAGCTTGCCGGTGTGTGCACACCTGTGTGTGTTTATGCACTTGCACACACATTTACATATGTGATATGTGTATAGAATTTCTTTTGTGGAAAGAATAACTCAGTGGTATACATAGTACTTTTATGTGTGTGTGTGTGTGTGTGTGTGTGTGTGTGTGTGTGTGTGTGTGTGTGTGTGTGTAATATAATATATTATAATATAATATAATATAATATATAAATATGTGTACTTGTATTAGTATAATGATTTAATAAATTATGTGTGTATAATATAATATAATATATGTGTGCATGTGTATTTAACATATGATATAATATAATATAATATAATATAATATAATATAATATAATATAATATAATATAATATAATATAATATGTGTGTATATGTGTAAACATTTGGAAACAGCACTGCTCAGTACCAGTTAATGTCTGTTTATATGAGACCTAAGGTGACTATGCTGAAAAATCAGGGTAAAGCAACCATTCTCACCATGTCCTAAATTAGCAAATAGGTCATCCTATGCTGAGGTGCTTAAGAAATCCCTATCTAAACCTCAAAGTCTTCCAAGATGGTATATATATATATATATATAGGATACTCAATATCTCACTTACAAACAAACATCTATAAACACAACAAAGACTAAGAGAGCAAAAGGGTGTTACCCAGCTAGCATGCTAGTGATTTTAAGGCAGCTCATCTGGTAATGCCTTTGTTGTATGTGTCTCCCTAGTGAGACACAGAGGTGCACAACACACCAGGCTGAGAAAGGACAGAATGATGCTATGCTGTTTCTCAGGTACCAGGATCCACCATGTCTCTAGAGGCCTCTGCTTCATTCACCCAGGGTAGACATATGACTTGGTCATTGTGCACATGGAAGCAAATGACTTGAGTCACATCTCCCTGGATCATATGAAAAGGGACATGATGGAGCTTTAAGAATATTTATCTGCGGTATACCTCTCAACCTCTTAGAGCAAGAAATCTGGACAAAGCCATTAATAAAAGTGGGACAAAGGCACAAAAATAGGGACAATGTTTAAATATTGCTCTTAGAAACTTAAAAAGTTTATAGAATAACAGGTTTTGTATTAGCATTAATTTTTTGAAGGGTATGAAGTCTGAAACTTAAATGTCTGTCAGTAACACAACTAAAGAAACAAAATAATATTGGCATTCTGTAATAATGTCTCTTTAAGAAAGGCGTGTTCCTTTAGTTGTGTTACAACGTAACAGATGATGTTGCTACATTGCTAAACATTATTTGTTTCTTATTGGTGGGCCTTTTTTAAACTTCTTTATATAATATACTTGTATTTTTAAATTAAAGTTTAGGATGAAGAAGTGGGAGGAGGTGACCCATGAAAGTGCTTACTTATTTAATAAATTTATAGTTAACCTGGCTGTGTTTCAGTTCGTTTTGTTATTATGTGCTTTTGGAGCATCCTATTGTCACTGAGAACGATGTCACAGAGAAACAAAAATAATTGTCTTTAACTATTGGCTTAATCAGTGGTGTCATTGCAAGGGGGTCCAATATTTATCAGTCTGGGAAGAGATGGCCCACACCCCTCCCTTCATGACTTTCATATATTGACCAACACTTTTTCCTTCCACATATTGCCTTATTTAGGCAGGATCATTCTCTTCAGATATCTGATATAGTCAAACAAAATCAAGGCTATATGAAAGCAGCATTGCTCAATGTTAGAAGCCTTACAGGCCTTCCTGACTATCAAAATGTAGATATTAGCAAAACACCCTCCTCAGTGTAGGGATTCAGTGCTTACCACTCGTTCAGACCCACTGTCATAAATGACTATGTTTTTGGAGGGAGGGGCATGTATCATTATTCCTAAGAAGTTGAATGACATCAAGACTCATATGGCAAGACAATTACCTTGATCTCCTCCATGTACTACTTACTGTCAACAAAAATCTATATCGCATCATAGCCAGCTACTGTACCTCTTCATGCCACTTGCAACTCACAAAGCAAAGCTAATCAAACTGGAGTCCCTCTGCATTGAACCTAACACTATTCTTCTGGGGGATTTTAATTCTTCTTCTTTATGCCTATACAACCACAAATAAGTATGCACAATGCTTCCTAGATTTCATAAATACTATCTCCTTAGACCAACTAGTTCACATCCTAACTAGAGAAACAAAGGTATTGGATCTAGTCCCCACTATACTCTATGCCTGCAGTTGCCCCATCATGTGGCGAATCCAATCACCATTGAGTAATATTCCCATTGAGATAAAACCCAATTTACCATCAAACCTTTCTGTCTTTAGAGATTATTTAAGGCAAATCAGATGAAATGTAAGCACTCTCCTCCTCTTGACGAGCCCATCTCATACACTGTTACATTAGTGGATAGTCGCTGTGCTCACCTAAAAGCATATACTGAGGCATCAGACATCCTCAGATATAGATACAAAGCCAGGTTCAGAAATGAACACCTATGGTTGAACCATAGTGTGAACAAACTATATAATATGAATAGTAGGAAGAAATATATTGCATGGAAGAACAAACATAATACCCTAATCTCTAAAGGTGAACTTAAAAAGATTAACAAAGAACTAGAAAACAAAATTAAATCTTCCAAAGGTAAGTATGAACTGAAAATTACCATATGTGTTAAGGACAGCCACAAAACATTTTTCAACTATGTCAGAAACCTTGGAAAAATACCCAGCAATGGACTAAGTTAATATACTACAACATAAACTCATCATCTGACAACATAGCTAACATATTAGCAGGTAATTTAGCTCATACTTTGCACCCTTATTTCCCCCTAACTTTCCCACACACATTAGCATACCCATTCTCCAGATCACTTCACAGCAAGTCCTGAGTTCTCCCTCTAATGCCAAAAACACTTGCTCCATTGGTCTAGACAATGTGCCAGACTACTTTATTGGCAGCCTTATAGACTGGCTACTGAATCAGTTCTGTCTCACCCTCTCCACTGGATTTTTGCCAGATTTGGGGAGAGCTGCTGTAATCTTCCCACTCCAAAAGGAGGACCCCCCCACTGACCCTGGAAGCTGTATATCTATATGTCTCACCAGCATTATCTATAAAGCAATGGATTGCATGAAACTTATTAACAAGGACATCAAGAGTACACAATCTCTTGACCCAAACTAGTTTGGATTTATTAAATTATATCCTACCTCTTTAACTTGTTTTGCTTCTTTGAACAAGTCAGTGATGCAATGGATGCAGGCAAATCAGCTTACACTGCTAATCCCTTTATGGCTAAGGCCTTTGATACCATCCCATATTCTGGCATTATAGACAGGTTTATCAATTCTCTGGTTCGATCCTCGGCTAGGGTGCCTTCTGTGTGGAGTCTGCATGTCCTCCCTGTGGTTGCGTGGGTTTCCTCCAGGTGCTACGGTTTCCTCCCACATCCCAAAGCCATGCTGTAGGTGGATTGGACAATCCAAACTGGCCCTAGGTGTGAGTGTATGCATGTGTATGCCTTAGGTTGGGTGCCGGGCTGGCAACTTGACACCGTAAAACTCCACTGCCAATCATGAGTGGACAGGTGATCCGCTGTGGTGACCCCTAACCGGGATAAGCTGAAAGAAGAAGACAGGCTTATCAAACTAAATGTAAATCCCTGTGTCACCTGCATAACCCAGTCTATTAGTGTAGGGCATCCCTCAGAGGTTTATCCTTGGGACAGTTCTCTTTGGTATTCACTTCTTTGATGAGAAGGTCAATGTCAGTGGTTTGTGGCTAACCAAGTTTGCAGATAATTGCAAACTTGGAGCTGTCCTAAACTTTCCATTTGACTTCCAGATTCTCCATGAGGGCCTAACAAATACAAATAAATGGTGCCTGGACCATGACCTTATGCTAAATGTCAAGAAATGTAGTAGTGTGTCCTTTGGCAAACATGGACACCCTTGTACCTACCACATAGATGACACCCTTTTGAGAGCTGACACAGTTATTAGTGACCTGAGCACTTTCATTGGCAGTGAACTTTCCTTCAATCAGCACATTAAAGGATCCAGTTCTATTCAGCCTCCTCCACATCCACAAAACAAGCAACGTCCCAAACAGCCCCTCAAAGGAACCAAACATTCACAGTAGCATAGATAAGATCTTCTGATATTCTGACAAGATAGATCTCTCTGTTACAAAGAAACCTTCTTTTATGGAATTGAATTCTATTAGATTTAAAATAAAGTAGTTGCATGACCCTCTTTAAAAGCAAGCTAGACAACTGAATAGAAAGCTATAAATTCACCCCAGGGTCTGTCCTCTCAAACCCTCATTAAAAGGGTATGAAATTATGAAGTAATTATTTGGGTTGTAGGGTACTGATGAAATGGAATTTTGGGGCTGGGTACAAATGATCTACCTGATTAACTGTCTAATGTGCACCTGTGAACCTATTAACCGAAGGACCCATCTGCAGAATGTGCAGCACACAATCACACCACTACAGATGTGTTCAGCCATAACCTTTTTATATACTACTTTTCAGAGGTCATATGTGCTAATGCATAAATATATTGGATACATATTTGGCAGGTTACCTGTAGATGTGGTTGATGAAGATGAGTGATATTCTCTATTTCTAGAGAAATGGTAAAAACATTATATTTTATTCATTTATTTATACTTGTGCATATAGGCTTGACACTGAGAGATTGCTGACCTGCCAGGGTGTTCATTGTGACAAATTAGGGGCTTGAGAATTGAGCATTCCCTCTCCTTTACTATACATTTAAATACAAAAAATGTGACTTTTCTTTCCAGCATACAGACTCTGCTGAACTGGTTACTCAGCAAGGATTCTAAGTTTCTGTGGCTTTCACAATGTAAAACTAGGAAAAAATAATATTATTTTGAGATGATGCATGTGAATACCTTAACCTAGTTGACTTTTTTGAAAAGGGCGCCAAAAAAATGGATGAAGGCAAAATGGTATACACTGCATGCCTCAACCTGGCCAAAGCTTTTGATACAATTCCCCCTTTGTCACTGGCTGAATTATCAACTGGTTCACAGATAGGGTGAAGGAAATCAAAATAGCTGCATTTACCTCCACAAAGAGACCAGCCACCAGTGGAGCTCATCCCCCCCCCCCCACCAGGTTCTGTGCTGGGATCCCTGCTGTTTGGCATCTACTTTCTGAAAAAAACCCAATGCCAAAGGGCTCTGGCTGACTAAATTTTCAGAAGACTGCAAACCAGGAGCAGTCATTGAATTCCCAAATGACTTGGCCATTCTGCAGGAAGGTTTCTCCTAAATAAACAACTTGTGCCAAAATCATGGACTATAGCTAAATTCCAAAAAAATGCATTATGCTTTCCTTTGGGAAGTCATCTATCCCAGGGGACTACCACATTAATAATATGCCCTTAAGAGTTAACCCAATTCTTCAGAATTTAGAAACCTACGTGGACAGTGACCTAACGTTTGACCAACATTTATCCATTGTTGTAAAAAAGTCCTTTTATATTGCACAACTTATACACAAAAGGATTGTGTCTAGATTTATGGATATCATAATTCCCCTTTACTCATCCCTCATTCGGCCAGTCATTGAGTATAATTCCCCTTTGCCATTTATCTGTCCAGACACATGCAACAACTGGAGCACCCACAGTGATACCTTTCTAAAAGGATAGAAGGCCTAAACAACATGCCCTGTATGGACCATCTCAAAGTCCTGTCACTATACTCGGTATCCTACAGATTGTTAAGTGGTGACCTGTGTGTGGTATAAAGGACATCCTCCAGCCTAGTACTGATGGATTTACTGCACATCATTAAGTCAAATGGCATCAAAAATAGTTAATTTAGGGATCTAAACCACTTCTGCAAAATCAACAGAATGGTTTGGAGAGATAGGTATGTCTCGCAGAGGATACCACTGCTCTGGAACAGAGTCCCCATTCAGATAAAACAAAGTTCATCTCTGTCCATATTCAAGTACAGCTTGGATCGACAGATAGAAAACAGAAAAATTACCCCAGGACTGCCCCCTGTACTATTAATGGACAGAGGCAACTCCTAAATGTGTTATCCCATGCATAGGTCCCCTTAAATTATCTATGGTATGATCTCCATTATTCTTATTAGGGGTAATATATAATTAATGACCATGGGATTGATTAAGGCCAATCTCTAACAAAATGAGATAGGTTCATTTGTGCCCAAAAAAGGAAATTGGCTATGCTTAAAATGGCCCACAAGGGCAGCTAGCCTGGTACTTGCCTATGAACCTATGAAACCAGAATCATAACTGGCTCAACAGAGGAAAAAAAAAAAAAAACAGCTGTTCCTTTTGTGCCTAACTCCAACCCTCCTTCAATTTTATTAAAATAATTCTTCTTTTAAACTGTAGCAAACTGCTTGTTACAAATATAGCAAACAGTTGCTATATTTTATACCCTGCCTGCACATACCACTACAGCACTCAGGTTTTAGTTAAAAACAAGATTATTTTTTTTCTTTTAAATTGTAGCTACAGTTTAGACTGCAGACTGTTCTCAAAATCACTCAAGTTTAATATTACATTAATGAGAGATTAGGACTGGCTGATCACCCCCCAACACTTTGTATCTGTAGCAGTTGCCCCTCTTGCCCCATCATAGCTACGCTAATATATGAACCTATGAGTGGGAGAGTACAGAGGATGGACAATGGTATTTGAAGTTTATTTATTCATAAATGCAGTCTCCTATAGTACATTTACATTTCAGACAAGAATGCTTACCCAAGTTGATCTGCAGTGCTACCAGATGGCATTAGTGGGACTAGATGCCTCCAGTATATAAAAACATGGGGAATATTATAGAACATCTCTAGCATAGCTATGTCTATTTGCAGTAAGCAATGGAGAAACTGAGGATGCAGCACTATTGACAGAGGAACTACCTATTTATAAAGTGTTTCTTTAGTAATAGCCCACAACCAGGTGTAGGTAATTCTGGTTTACCAATGGCTGGCATGGTTTGGGTGATCAAATAAAACTGATGTGGTTTGGTTGATCAAACAAATAAGTAATAAGCTAGGCATGGGTAAACCAGCATTACCTGCACCCAGAAGGGGATTATATTTATTATAATATGCCTTTTGAGATGGTGGAAGTTTGTCTTATATGCTATTTTTAGATGCCTTTCATTTATGTACTTCGAAGAGCATAAAACATGGTGGTAGTAGTTTTTGTTTTTAGAAGCTACAGCTGGCTGACAGCCTTGTTGAGGTTAAAGCTGGATTTACAGTGAGCATGTTTATTGGCTTATGCAGTCAGAATGTACTATTTTAATGTAATATTTTCTCTGCATAATAATTTATAAATGGTCCATGCCAACTGCACTTTCATGACAGCACATGTTATGCCCCAAATTTCTTTGCTTATCAGTCTGCTGTCAGGAGATATTGCTGAGTCTTTTGTCTGCTTATGAAGCAATAACACATAATGCATGCTCAAGCTCATTTGTGTAATAGTTGCCTGGGCCAAGTGGTTCGTTTCCCAGGGATAAGATTTTGGTAGTCCGTACATTCGATAAAGTGGAAATTCACTGAAGTGGAGTCGGCTGTTTGGAATTCAAAGAAGTGTAATTTCGGTAAGTAAAAGTCAACCGCATATATATATATATATATATATATATATATATATATATATATATATATATATATGGGTTCTCTTCATAAAATCGAATATTTGTTCTTTCGACAGCTGTTTAGTCAACCATTTATGATCTACTAAGCAGCTGGTTGACAGGTGTCTGAGCTCAAACAGTTCCCGAGGTTGGGGAATATGCTGTTACCTTGTGTTGGTGTAATCTTGGAGTTAGTATAGATAATTAGCAGGAGGTATAGGGGTACAGGGGGCTTGGCCCAGCAAAAAACAATATTTTTCTTCACTGGGATTTAGTAAACTCTGTGTAGGCTTCACATGAAGCCTACACGGAGTTTACGTGTGTGTGCGGTGATGCACGGCGAGCAGTAGTACTAATTACATTATTCATGCCACTCACCGTGTTTAAATGTAAATTAGCATAGTTTCATGGATGGCAACAGTGTTGTTGGGCAGGAAACAATGTGAAGCAATCTGGATAGTAATCCTATTTACAGGAAAGCACAGTTAGTTACAGTGTTTATGCGGAATGCTACAATGATCACCAGGGCTTAACATATATAAGTCTCCATAGCTCTCAATCTCTTAATGCAAGAAATATGGACAAAGCCCAACATAATGAGGGACAAAGACCCAGAACTAGGTATCAATTCTACATATTTGCATGTTAGAAATGTGCTAGAATAACAAGAGGTTTATGTCAAGATACATTTTCTGAAGGATTTCAAGTCTGAAACGCAAATGTATGTAATTATTTAGTGACATCAGTCCTGAGATCATCGCTGTGATATGGCAGAAAATCACAAATTTTATAAGAACAGACCAAAAGATATAAGGCAAAAGTCTGGAAATACTGCGAAAATCTGGACAGTGGAGAGGCATGATATGTATATGGTCCAGACACAGTACAGGACAGTGTATACAGTGCAGAGTATTGTGAAATCCCATTCCTGGCATTCTGTCTCGAAGTTGTGTAAATGATCTATAAGGGTACATGGACTTCCATGTAAAATAAAGACTCAGGGGAAGTGTCTGTATTTGATATTGACACACAGTTGGATTTTTTGGAATGAACACAGGAAAACAGGACATGGGAAACAATCTAATGTATGGCAGATGAGGGCATGTCAATGGAAGACAGTTGTAGTAGCACCACCAGTCACATATCAATATGTTACAGTAGGGACTGCACAATGAAAATGTGTATTATGTGACTGTTATACAAGGTGACATAACAATGGGGAAGATGACTGTGTGAAATAAGCATCCTTACATGAACAATGTAGAGGACATCTATCAGGGATGTTATCTACAATTGGGGTAGGGAACATATTGTGAAACTGTGCAGACTGAGTTGCCTGAATATGAGTGTAGTCTCAGCAGAGGTCTCCAGCAAGTGGAACACAGGTAACGGCTCATAGACAACATTAAGAGAAGCACTCACAATCATGGAGAATATGAGAATAGTATTACCAGTAATCCCATGTCTCTCATATAACATATGTCACTGAGAGGGATCAGAGAGGTTTCTGCACAAACACACTTATTCGGGATCAGACAGGGTTCTGCACAAACACACTTATACAACTATTATGACATGTCTGCACTCTGTATGGGTAATCACACACACTGCCCCGGCACTCTAACAAATGCTGGAGGTGTTAAGAAGGACACTGCTATATCTGTATGTGACAATATGATCAATATAGGCTAGTTGACTGGTGTGTATAGCATATGTATATATATATATATATATATATATATATGTATATATATATGGCATATCCACACTGTCACAAATGTTACCCATGCCATTAATGTTGTCAAACACCAATGTATGTACTGTACGCATCATCGGAACAGGCATCACACATGCATCTGGTGTAGGACTTGATGGGGTTTCCCCACCATCAGACAGTAATGTTTATGCCACAAAAAGAATACCTAGGTATGGCCAATAAGATGTGTGACAGCTCACTGTGGCAAAGGTGGTACACTTCAGTTACACATCACTGGAAGACATGTAGGGTGATACATGAAGAAGGGTGCATTGTACTCAGTTATAGGTGTGATGAAGGCTGTGAACTATGGAGGTATTATGGCCTGTGATGTGGATGTCCTTCATATGCTCAATAGTTGTGTTACAGACAAGGGAGTAGTCAGTAATGAGGCCACTTGCTGTTGTACGTTTCACATACCATCTACCCCAGAACACAGGTCGCATACCTATTGGTCTGATTATAGGGTGTGATATCTACAGTATATTTGGGTTGTGTGTTTATTTTCCTGACATAACAATTCCCCCCAACTTTTTGTGTCATTGCAGATGTTGTTATGGCTGTGGCAGCAATCTTTGGTGCATGTTGATACTGTCTGTATTATACTAATATCACAGTAGGAGTCAATGGTTGCCCACAATCTGTAGTCCTTCAGACAGCTGTTTGAACACAGGATGTGTATGTCATTTGTGATGTCTGTGACTTAAATAATTGACAGGAAAGGGTCTAACAGACAGCCCTGATGGCTGGACCTGAGATATAGTTCACTTCACACATTTCAACATATTTGAATGCCATGTGTGTGATCCAGTGGTCTCCACACTTGGTGATATAGGTGCTGTCTGACATTGCTGATTGAATACCTCAGTGTAGATTTGTGTCAAATGCCTTGGGCTTGTCAAGTTCAAAAGGATGATAGTGTCATCATGCATGCCCTTAACAGATGTAACAGACATAATGTCGCATTAACAGGTAGGTATAAATGCATTAATGCATTTATTTTTGAGCCCAGATGATACTGGGTTTGAATATAGGTGTATCTAATACTTTTAAATAATCAGTGATAATGCAATGACATGAATTCTTTATTGTACATGTGTCGCTATGTGTTGGCATAGCACAGCGGGGTTAAGCAGCATTGTGCAGAGGTAATGGCAGCACTGTACAGCTATGCTTGGCATTGTTGTGTGATGCCAAACTCTGTGCAAACATAGAGGCCAAAAAGTGAAGCCATTGTCTATTCTAGTACTTATGTGTGTTACGTGTAATTCTATTTTTGATCAGATTACAGGTGATAAAATGGGGTAGGTAGGAAAGTGGTGAAATGGGGAGCAAGCAGGGGGAAGAACAAAGAGAAAGCAATACAGGAGTGTGCTGGAGGGAGGTAGGAAAGAACCATAGCTATTCATTTCTTTAACAGTAAAACCTGATAACATGTGCAAAATATTAGCTGAATTTGGACTGTCACTTCCACAGGGAGGGGTGACAATAATGTAATCATGTTGTATAGCCTACTGGACTGAATCAAGTGTGTCAACATGACATGTGTGTGAAATGGAGAACTACACATGGGTTAATATTTTTTTGTAGGACAGGTGGCCATTTTTGTGTTTTAAATTTAGTAAGAAAGGAATGCTCGGTAAGGGATGTAGGTATTTCTGAGTCAGGTAAGTTGGGTAGGTGAGGAAGCAAATGCAAACCAACAAGACAAACAAGACAAGACACAGGGATGATGAGGGACACAATAGGTTGGGGACACCATGATTGGGGTGAGGGAGGGGACAACACACGCTCATGCCCATCAAACATGGAGACAGTGAAAATTGAGTCCTCACCCACTGGACTGACATTACTGTCTCCTTACTCTGCTGGTGGATGGAGTGCTTGATGTCTTCTCCTCCTACATACCACAAGGGACAGCAGACTCCCCATCTGGTGTAGGTGTACACCAGTGGTGCAATGCATGACCCTACACACCAACCCTGGCATCTCCCTTCTGGGATTGAAATCTAAACCTCTGATACTGCTCCTGGAGGGTACCACTGTACCATCTTCCAGGGCAGTACTACCTAAGGGTACAGGTAGTTCAGGGCAACAGAAGGAGTGCTGCCAGATTGGCTCCCAGATGTGCTGGGCATCGGTGCTGGAGCCAGTGGAGTGAGGGCTGGCTGATCCACTGGAGCTGGCCTACCTCACTGTGCTGTGTAGCATTTAGTGATTTGGCACACATGGATGACATGGAGACATTTTAATGGCACGTAATAGAAAATAAAAAAGAGAGATAAGGTTTGGGTTGAAAGAAAATTAAAAAAGAAAGGAAATTAGTACTATCATATATGACGTACAATGCAGTAATACAATTATACATCTATTTTATCTGAAGTATTAATATTTAAGCATGCATCCTAACAAATACACACTGTACCTACAGATTACTGAAAGTAATCCTTGAAATGTGCATATATTGCACATATGTGTGTTTCAGTTATTCAGATTACATTTAACAGCAGGGCACTAATGCCACTTGTATAGAGTTTAATTTAATGTGAATATTATTAAAGAACTGCAATACTGTATCATTATGAGCCATGGTATTTGAACCTAGAACCTCTGACTACAGTCTTATATTTGACTCCTAAAGTTGGTTTGTACTACAGACTAATACATGCATACATCCTTTTATAGTTAGGATATGCATGCTCAATTTGCTACAACTGTGTAAAAAACTCAAAAATCTATCTTTAACTTTTAAAGCTACAACAATACTTGTCTTGTGCTGTGTACATACCACTTGCTTCCCTCAGTCTCTCCATTCAAGCAGCATGATAATGCCGATTGAACTCTATGTCGCCATTAGCTGGGGAAAGAACAGAAGAGCATTATGCATACCAGTCTTACTTTATTTAGCTTTCCATGTATAACAAATATTCTCTTGTTGTCATACTTACATAGCTGTGGGATGTCCACAGTCTCAAATTCAGTTAACCAACAATTGAGGGTATCCCTTTTGCATCTGTGTAGGTCATTAAAATGATACCTACATTGTTTTCCAGTGCACAGGATTCCAGTAGCACTGGATACAGCCTGAGCCAAACTCTTCCATGTCTCATACTTGTACTGGGAGCCAGAATAGTCCTGCTGAAGAAGCCTTTGGCTGTGCCATTTCACCAAGAGTCCAATAAATATCCTGGACATCCCACCTCTGTACCCTAAACTGGGCAGCTTCTCCACTAACTCCAGCCATGTCTAACACCCAACCTAGAGTGATGGAAAATGATGCTTTCCCACCAATTCCTGTTACTGTGTTTACTGGTAGTGCACAAACCTGAGCATTGATGCCAACAGCATTTGCATGATGTTAAGCAGAGCACAGCAGTGTCAAGCAGGGATGACATAAATATTTGAAATAGGAAGGTTAATCTAACACTTGACCTTTGTTTGTGGGGTGTCTGGTGATGTAGCCTGAAAATATGTATTGAAAAGTAGAAAGTAACTGTTAAGTTTGCAGACATGCACTGGGAGCATAAATGTCATGAACTGACATGTTTGTTTTTGCTTTATACAATGATAAAATTGATTCTTAAAGTTTGGGATTCAAACCTAGGCAGAAGGGACAATACATTTTCTTTCACAGCATTGACTTTCCATCTTTGGCATCAAAGAAGTGCTGCTCAGACATAGTCAGGGATCATTCATAAATACAGCAGACAGTTTGAGGTGTTACAGATGTATGTATGTGACCTGACAAGGCTCTTATTTATAGATCCAGTTGTGTATGTGTCTTATTTAATTGTAAGGGCTTTACAAGTCCAGATAACAGAATTATACTTACAGAAATGTAGTAGACAGTATCCCCTCAGTCATATATCTGAAAACACACTAAGGGTGTCTTATCCCTCATAGATATAATTCATATCAGCTCCACTATCTAAAGTGTTAAAAGTGGGAGTGAATATAAAGAGAAATGGAACAACAGTACAAAATGTCTGGAATGTCCTGCATTAGAACCCAGGCCCATGTGTATGGCAGTTCTACACTTATACCTGTTGCCACAAGAATGTTGAAACAGCACTTGTCTATTTTACAGTTCATTGCTATAAACTGCACTGTCACAACAGTAAAACTAGGTTGCACATCCTGTACTAGAACCCAGGACCATCAGTAATCCAGCCCTACACTTACATCTGCTGTCACAGGAATAGTTACATGACAGTTCCATAATTTCCTACTCATTCTTAAGCTCTCTGTATTAATCACTGCACAATGACAATTAATGTGTTTGCATGATGCCCAACAGAATTAATTGAATGCATCTGTTTTCAATTGTTGGTTGTCTGTGCCCTGCAGGTGGTCCATGACTGCAGCTCTTGAGGACCCTTGTTAACCGCCATGCGGCATTGTGCAATGGAAAGCAAAAATTGCAACAATATATTCTTTTTGACCTTTGCACTTTTACAGATGCCCTGTCTGCAGGTGTTTTGCCGATGTTCTGTCTGCTTCCTGTGTGTGTCTCAAGTCTAGTTTGCACACTGCTAATTGTTTTGCAAACAAGATAAACGCAGCCAAACCTGACATTCATTCTTCTCCATTTCCTCTGTTTGCTCTAAGCAATGCACAGTGCAAACAATGGCAAAAGAAAACTCTATGATACACACATTATAAAATGTTTGTTGGTACACATGAAATATTTCTGCATAGGTCTGGATTTGAATGCTCACTCCAATGAATATTCAGAACACAGTAAGGGCACATTATCCCTCTTTGCCCCAGAAAAAGCTTTGCAGCAGGGAACTGAAATCATTATGCATACAACTGCAACTTCATCCACAGTATTAAGAAAACACATAACAGTTATTTGTACATGTATACATTTTAGATGTAGTGCACTGAGTAATCACACAACCATTTATGACTATTGCTTGCAGAAATGCAGTTCTGTCTTAACTCTTTGTGTTTGTTACTCATCCATTATCTGACCAGTAATCTGAGACATGCTGTCTGTAAGGCATTTTATATCCTTGTCCTTAAAGTGTGTGAGGATTTTAAATGGCAATAATGTACAGTTGGCAACAAATGCAGGGGAGGTTGGATGTTAATAAACATAACCTGCAATTTTGTGCTATTTATTTACCTTTCCAACCTTGATACATTTACTTATATACACTTTGTAAGTCTAACCTGACACACACACTGGAGGTAGGGCAGTCTGTATTGCTATTGTATTTTCCTTCTCCCTTCCAGTAGTCATTCACAGTTGCAATCCATTAGCAACAAACACTGAGGGACTGCCTGCTCTATGTTTACATCGGATACATGGTGCCAAAGATTTGTGATTCAGCAATTTTAATGAGTTCACACCTCATTTACATGTTCATCATGTTAACAGCCCTGAACCTACACCATAAAAGGCAACTAGGTAGCTAGGGAACCTGAAGGTGAGGAGACTTGTTTATGTGGAGACCACAGCAGAGGCTATTACTTTGGGATATATCTGCAGAGATGATTACTGAACTTGAGAATGTATGATTGCATTTTTCAGCTATAAAGTGCAGATGTTGAAATGTCATTTAAAAACTCTGCTTAATATTTATATAAATATATTAACTGGCAAATTGTTATCTGTATGCTATTTGTATGTTATATGTATCTTAGAAGTGGACTGATGGCTTGAGCATGTTTGTCAGGGCATTTGACAGGGATACATAATTGTCAATAGCTGAAAATGGAATGTTCTGTATTAAATCTGTACACGTTTCAGGGACAGTTCATTTAATAACACTTTTAGAATTTCACTGATGGTTTGTTAGTAAAATGTGTCATTTGCCTGTTCTTTTGGGGATGGGGAGCAAAGCTGCATTTCTATTTTGGCACAAAGATATATTGCTATTGTTACTCCCCCTTGTTTTGCATCCAGCCTTGCTTTGTGTGTAAATGTAATATGTTACAACCATACAATTCTTGTTGTTCATATTTCAAATATCTAGACTGTTTTATGTTTCTCCAGTACATAATACTGAAATGCTACCTTTTCTGTTTTATCTGGGAACAGGTATTGTTTTAGTTATGTGATACTTATGTGTATCATCTTCTGTTGAGTTTTAGGACACCCAGGAATATGGCACACAGGTGTCTCAATTCCCAAAAAAAACCCACCCTTCAGTGAACCTGAGAATCAGTTCATTGTGAAAGCTTTTAGGCAACATGGTGCCTTTCTGCATGAGAGGGGACATGGAGATATGTCAGGCAGGATGCAAATTTGGCAACAAGCAGTTGCAGATGTGAATGCAGTGGGTGATCATAGCAGGACATATGATCAGGTGTGCCATAGGGCCACTGACATGATCTTATCTGCATGGATGAGAGTAGCTGCAGTAGCCCATGATTGAATCGGCACTGGGGGGGCTGTTACAAAGTCACCCTAACAGCAAATGAAGAGTTCCTGTCTACTGTCAGGGATCCAGAGAGCTTCCAGGAAAGTGCAGAACAGTATGTCCTTGACAATGGTGCTACTGTTTCAGGGACAGAAAGTATGTCCCAGGAGGAGCTTCAAGGTATGCTTATGTATCTTCATTCTTAAATACTCCTGTATAGTAAAATATTTACATCAGTACTTTAGGTCTGTTTAATAAGAAATTTGTTGCGGGGTTTTAGATTGCTACAGTTAACAACACATTCTGATTGATTACACGTGGGGCTTAGGTTGGACTTGTCATCCAAGTTCTTGTTGAAATTGTAGTTAATGAACATATAAAGGGCAAACAGTTTTCCCTCCCGTTTTACTGTTAATTGTAATGATGTTGTTCTTATCTTTGGCTTAACTTCTTCCAGGAGCAGCCAGCATAGGGAGCATATTATCATCTTCACATGGTAAGCCAAACATTTTTTTGTCAGTACTGATGAGCAGTTCGGAGAAATATTTAATGTGTGATGTTGGTGTCAGGACTGTTGTGTATATTGCTGTAGTATCTGTAATATTGGCATTACTGTTATTTTTTAGCATATACTGGACTATAGTAGTGTAGGTATTAATTTTTTACTGTGTTTGTTGCTTATTATCACAGGTGCTCCTGACAGTGGAAGTGTGGGACTTCTACCACCTGATGTCAGAGTACCAGCAGACTCTGAGATGACAGTGGCCAAACAGAGGCACAGTCAGGGGTGCAGACATTGAATCTGACACTGAGATTGACGTACAGCCATCTTCTGTAATTCCATCAGACACAGTCAGTAGACCAATCCATTCCAGTGAGCCCTCAGATATTGGACAGGTGGAGGATGAGATAGATGATCAGGGAACTGTGGTTTTTGCAGCTTCACTGCCTGATGACTGTGTCTGTAACCAATTGTTAGGGGTGCCCAGAGGAGGCCTACTGTCTATCCTCTACCTTATCCAGGTATCTCTTCCCGTGCCACTCAACTTGTGTTTAGTTCTGTCATGGAGGCACAGGCACATTCCCATAGGTCCTCCAAAGAAATACTTAGGGTTATAGATGTGGCACAGGCTGACATGCATGACTGCCTCCACCATGTTGCTGATTCAATGGATCAGATGAATGACATGTTGGAATAGGCAGTGTCTGTAATGGGATGTCTTCTGGGAGGGGGATGGCATCCTCATGGGGTATAGGTCAGCCACATCAACTGCTGTTAGCCAACATGGCTGTGCCCAATCATGCTCCTGTAGTGACAGTACTTCCACTGCTCCATCAGTGGTTGAGCTGTCAACACCCAGACATGGAAGGCCATGGGGTCATGGTCCCGAGCATCTTCATGAGGGGAGGTCATCCAGCAGACATCAGTCATGTTCAGAAAGCAGCACTGCTTTTGACCATGGGCATGGACATGCCAGTGAGACACCTGGCAGAGCCAGTTCTCATGATCTGGTATGACAACAATGAACTGCCACGTCTACCATGCACAGCTCACACCTGTTCAACATACCAAGACAGAGAGCTAGCACAGAGCTTGATTGTGTCCAATGCACACTCTCACACACCAATTTCACCTGGAGGACCCATACAGACACACACACATATGCACACACACACAAAACATGGTTCGGTTGTGAAGCTTAAAACTCATTTTGTCTCACTGGCTATTTGTTACTGTATTCAATGTCTGCCTGCTTTTCTTTCTTACTCACACACACTCACCAACCTTTTGTGTCAACCTAGGTTTCCTGCCCCCACACAACATCCTGTGCAAGTGATGATAGCTGTGCCATATCCCTGTTTGCTATCTCTTAGATTCAGGGATACATAAGCTTTGTGTCTGATGCTCAGGTTGCATAGTTTGTGATTTTGAATTGCTAATATGTTGGTCTTAGAAAGTTAGACAGTTGATAGCATCACACTTTTTTTGCATCAGTATTGTTAATGATCTTGTGAGGTTTGTGAAGTCTGAAACTGAAATGTGTCTCACTACTTTCTAACTTTTCAAACCGCAATATGTACACTGTGTAAATGACCATGTAGGCTTTATTGAATCTGGCCATTTGTTTTTTTTTTAAGTTAAATTTTGCATGCACTGAGGCTGTTTCTTTGTGGATGTGTAGTTGCATGTAGTTGTGGACTGGGTGTATTCAATCTATAGTACAGCTTAATATATTAATGTATATATTAAAGACATTTAGGTCAGTACAAAAGGAGAAAGAAAGATAAATTAAGTAAAAAGATAGATCAAAACTGAAACATGAAAAAAAAAATCACATTAAGGTTATGTACCAAATGATTAAACACATTTGAAGCAAGTTAGAAACATCATAACATGACCTTACGTTTTGTGAAGTATATATAGTAACAGTTTTCTTGCATCCTGTCAGAAGTCTGTGTTGTTGCCTTATATGATAGGACAAGCACGCAGATGGACTGCAGAAGAAAAAAGTTACAGGACTCCAGTTCAGAGTAAAAATAATTGTGACACCTTTATCTTAATGATCGCATAGAGGGAAATTACCTAAAATAGGGAGGCCCTGGGAAATGGGAGGGAGAGAAGCAATAAGCTTTGATGAGTACCATTGTCTACTGATGCCACTATAGTTTGCCTTTGCTGTGCTGTTTTGGTGCAGAAAATATGTAAAGAGAATACCGTGATGCATCTACAAGAATCATTTATTTGTAACTTCAGACAAGAAAGCTATGTTTAAAATCTCATTTGCATGCTGAGCCTTATCAGGGAACCACAACTGCTATAATGGGTAGATTTATATTTTGAAGTTCAAACACATAATTACAACAAAAAAGGCACTGAAATAGTAAATAGATAAATGTCACATATACTTATTATCACCACACTATATAATCATGATGTATGATTATGCAATTCCTTATTTCAGCATCTGTCTCAGTAATTATCGCTGCTACAGTCCTAGCATTTAGTATAAATACTAGACTATATGATATTACATTTGTCTGACTGCAGGAGACAATAAAACTGTTTAGTCTACTGTTTAAATGCAGTCATCTTTCCATCCATAACTCTCAACATCTTTGGTCAAGAATCAGGGACAAAGCCAAAATAATGGAGATTGGAGGACAAAGGGCACAAATTAGAGATGACTCACTTTATCCCTTTAATTATCTTAAAATGTTAATAGAACACCAGGTTTTGCATCAACATGCATTTGCTCTGCATTTATCAGTATGAAACGGTAATGTCTGCCACAACTGATAGTGATCCTCACTGATTTACCAAAACATTTAAAAAAAATCTTATGAGGGACATGGCAAAAATTTGAAACAAAATCATGGATGTCCCACAAAACTAGGAACAGATGAGAACTATATTTCCAACTCCTTCATTACCATCACTTTCATTCTCCTTCTCCACCTGCGTCATTTTTTTCTTGAATGTCACTATGGATTCTCTATCGACAGACCTTTAAGGTAGTCCACACCTTTGATCTACAATCCTCTCTTGAAGAAATATTTTTAAATAGAGGAACAAGCTTGTTTCTGCAATCTGCTTCCTTTACCCACTCCTCCAGCCTGTCTCTCCTTTCTCTTCAGGACAATGTTAATGGGAACACCTAGGCAGAAGTGTAAAAATGGATTTATTTATTTATTTATTTTCAGTTGGTTTACCAGGATAGTCCATTAGGCCAAATTAACCCATTTTCAATGGAGTCCTGGGGAGAAAAGCTCCAAAATCTTCTTCAAATTTCTTCAAATGGAATTATTTCAGATATTATGGATTTCTTACTGTGAGACTATGATGTTAACAAAGGCATTGCCAGAGGCCCATGAGTAGGAACGCTGTTAAAAAAGAAGCTTTGTTAGAAACATGTGACTAGAGTACTGATAGGCATATGATACTATGACCTTTCTTTAAGATATTCTGATCAGAGTCTGTTGAATATTGAGGGCTGTTAGGCCAAAGGAAGTATACGGGATGTGTGGGTGTGAGAAATAATTGTCAGGAGATGAGAACCTTTCTAGAACAGAACAGAACAGGAGGACATAAGCCGTATGCTAAATGGAAAAAAGTTTACTGGATTATGTAACTCCTGATTTTTTGTGCATGTGTGTGTGTGTGTGTGTGTGTGTGTGTGTGTGTGTGTGTGTGTGTGTGTATAAAGGTAACTATAGCCTGCTATTGTTCAGATTCAGAATAAACTTGCTTGCTACAACTTGACTTTGTCTCCAGAAGATTTATATCAAATCAAAAGTTTCTGATCTAAAGACAACTCTTTCACATTCCCTTGACATGAATTAAAAAAAAAACTGTAATCTGTTAGACTGTTTATTGTATTTTTGTTTTGTAATCTCTTAAACTGTTTATTATATTTTTGTTTTGTAAATACTTATGTGGTTTAATACAGTTCCTTTATACACAAAAAATAATTTATATACATATTTGCCATTGTGCAGCTTTCCACGCTACAGTGCAGTATACTTGGCGACAATAATGAAAGTTTCCCAATTATTCAATGCCCACTCAAGTGGTCAAGTCACATCTCTCCTCTCACTGCATGATTCCCACTGCACATGTAACAACTACCACCTTCACCTAGCTCAGATTCCTACACCACTGCTACAGATCCCTTGCTCAAATAATACGATAATTGTGTTAATGCTTGTAGCTTGTCCATCCATGACTAAACTGAGGTGAACAACTACATCCTTATTGGAAAAAACACATTTAAAATCACTGAAAATAAAATAAGTTATACCATTGGTATTTTATTAAGACAGCCAAAAACAACACCCAGTGCTGCATGGTAGTCTTCAATAAATCACAAGCCATCCACACATGTCTTACATCAACTATTACACTCTTATCATGCTCCCAAAATTGGTTGCAATAAGGCATGCTCCTTCTTAGACCAAGTCATAAACTATGCCACAATCATTTTCAGTTGAGTATAAGCTCTTTGATCCACTGACAATGGGAGTCCATATTCATTTTCAATACCCAGTTATCTCTTGGAGAATCTAATCCTTTGTGCCATTGTGGTTTTCACAAACTCCAAGCAGTCATATTCTTCTTTGCCCTATAAAATCCAGCTCAATCTCAAGTTTCTCCACCTTGCTTTATCTTTCAAAGTAACTAACTTCTGTTTAGTATAGGCTCATTGACTATGTAGCTCCAAGTACTTACACTGTACATTTTACCACTCTTTGCTGGAACAACACCCTAGCATTATACTGCTTGCTAGAATTACCCTTTGATGACTTGCACTGCTTAACACAGTGGTTAAGAAGTTCAGACATAACTTTAACCTGCTGTCTGCCTGCCTACAGTACACCTTTAATATCTACTTTCTATCACTTCATTACCATTCCATGATAACGTGATTCACTAAACATTTCCTTTGCACTTTTTCCCCATATTTGAAGCCAACATGCCAAAGACAATGTGCTATACCTTTAGTGCTAAAATTGTGTTAAAAAACATATTTCAAATTCTAAAGATACACATATTTTTTTGTTATTCGTAAAAGATAAGCTGAAGGAAGTGACCAACCTCATTAAGCACCACAAAATTCCCCCTTGCCACTACATGCTTAATGTACCCATCAAAATTACATACCATTGTGGAGGACGTGGCCTGGATGGCAACTTGAAAGCAGCACTAATCTTCTTCTCTGCAGTTCTGAAATACTTTTGATAGGATTGCTTTGCCAATTTCACCAACAAATACTTAAAAGTGATAAATTCAAAAAATGGGAACTTTAAGCTTCATATTAGTGCATTTTTTAAGTGACTACTTTTATATTTTCTGTCAAATTGTAAGACAAATTAAGAAAACAACATAACTGAAGGAAGATGAATCATTCCAAAGCTACTCAATAAGATAATTCCATGAAAAAGGAACTGAAATTAATCATTATGAATATCCAAGACCTAGTGATTAAAATAGATATCCAGACACTAAAATTGATAAAATAAAGGAAGACTCATCTAAACAGATGGAACTACTGAATGAAGTTATTAAGCAACAAAAGCTGCAGATTACAGCATTAGAAGACTCTGTGTCTGACACTGACTGTATATTAACTGAAAAACTTAACTCAAAACTTTAAATCTGTCAGAAGCCCTGTCCTTCAGCATTGAAAGGGCACACAGATCTTAAACTACAGTCCCTTTAAACAAGAAACCTCCTCATCCTAGATCTGTCATTGTGAAATTCATCTCAAGTCAAGATAAGGACCTTGTCTTAAAAATTGCTTGGTCTCTTGCACCTCTGAAAATAGGAGTTAAGTTAATCAGATTTGACAAAGACTTCTCTTCCATTGCACTGTCAAGAAGAAAAAAGCATGTATTCCACTTATAAAATCTTTAAAAGGCTTCAAAGCACAACCTATCTTTCCAGCTAAACTAAGAATTTATCTACTTGATGAGAAAAACATCTTTGAAACACTTGAGGAAGCTACTTCCTTTGTACAAATGAAGAAATTACTAAACCCATAGGATAACATGGATACCAGTGTCATTTTAAAGAGACAGACAACAAGAAGTGGATGGTTGGGGGGTGTGGCTTATCATGAGCCTTGAGTAGCAGCACTTTCTCTCAGCTCTGCCTTATCATATCTTTTATGACAGGAATTTGTAATTATAACTAACTAAAAACATTGTTTTTATATATTTGGTTTCTTTTCATAGTATATTTAGTTAGTATTAAAATATTTTTTAATTATTTTCAACGTTTCCTGTCAAAATACAAGAGACAAGCTTCTGGCATCTGACTTCAACATGAGCTTTACAAAATCTTCTCACCAGGACTCAGCATTAAAAAGAGTTTCAAACTTTATTTACTATACAGGAATTAGCAACAAAATTTGACAGAATGGAAATGAAGATTGATAATTTTAAAGAAACCACTTCAGAACAAATGGAGACAGTTGATCTAGATGTTAAACAACAGAAGAAACAAATTACTGGTATTGAAACTTCTTTAAATTACATGGATAGTAGAATATAACAAAATGAGCATGACTTAGAATTTCTTCTAAAGCAGAATACGCTGCTTCTAACAAAAATAGACGATCTAGGGAATAGATCACGAAGAAATAACATCAGGATTTTTGGGCTACCAAACAATCTGGAAGAAAACAATTTGGAGAAGTTTTTAACCTCATGGTTACCTGAAATTCTACAGCTCCCTGAAGTGCTTTCTTTTGGTATA
Organism: Protopterus annectens; assembly: GCF_019279795.1. NCBI lineage: Eukaryota > Metazoa > Chordata > Ceratodontiformes > Protopteridae > Protopterus > Protopterus annectens. The sequence continues at coordinate 687,420,067 of NC_056744.1, read as the reverse complement.
GAAAGAGCCCACAGGTCCTTGTCTTCATCTAAAAATACCAAAAGCAATTCTACTAAATCAGTCATAGTTACATTTTTATCCACTCATGATAAAGAAATAGTTTTGAAGACGGCTTGGTCTAGATCACCCATCAAATACAAGGACATCATTCATTTTGATAATGACTATTCTTCATCTGTCATAACTAAAAGGAAACAGTTCTTACCATTGCTTAAAGAACTTAAAAAAACACAAAGTCTCACCTGCTTTTTCCTGCAAGGCTGAAAATCTTCCTTCAAGATGGTCCGAAGATAATTGAAGAACTAGATGCAGCCATCAATTACATAAAATCTAATAAAATATTGGAAAAAATAGATGAAATGGACTGGGCTAGTTAAAGTCTTAAAAGGATTGATGAAAATGGTACCTGGAAAACAGTTGAACATAAGAAGAAACTTAAAAGATCATTATTTACAATATGGATTTTATGTTTTTTATTTACTTATTTACATATTATTTTTCTTATGACCCAGAAGTCATGGAAATTGAAAATGGTTCAACAGGTGAGTGTTGTTCTAATCTCTATTATACTGTGTTTTTAGCTTATGCTTACCTATTGACTAGTTATTTAGATTCCTTTAATAGCTATTAGCACTTTGTTTATATTATTTCCTTTTTACTAATGTTAGTTCTCTATAATTTAGATATTTTTAAAATATAATTTAGCATATACCTTATATAAATATGCTGTATTAACCTTCTATCTTGTTAAGGTTAAAGGGGAAAAAATAATATATGATAATAATCAAAAAGGTTTTGATTATTGCCCCATAATTGCTTATACTTCTGAATATATTGGCTGCCCTGGTTTATTATTATCTTTTTCATAGATGTTAAGAAGCCGTATTTTGCTTTGATTGCATGGCTGGCATTCCGGTTCCTGTCTTATCTCTTTATCTGTCAATAGAGTGTTTATATGAATAGTTTAAATCCCACCAAAGTCTTTTTATCCTTTTGTTTGGGTTGTTTTTTTGTTACATATCTCTTTATAGTTGTAGGAAATATGTGTTGAATATGTTTTTGGAGAATTTTTGTGTGGGGATTCCTTGTAGTGTTTATGATTAGTTCTGTGCTGCTGTTTAGTGCAGTCAACTGTGTGCCTTTATTTGTGTTGCTGGGGATTGCTTGCTTTTCTGTTTTCTCATGCCTATGTAGTTTTTGTTGTAGAACTGAGCTAGGTAACTTCATTTGATGCCCTTTTACTTAATGTTATATCTGTTTTATTGGCTTTTGTTGGTTGGTGGCTTTGGGCATGTAACGGACCCGAAGATTCAATAGATCTGTGGGTGTTTTTTTTTTTTTTTTTCTCTTCTATGATTCATAGAGAGGGCCCTGATTGTTGCTGGAGTGTCTCGAGGAGCTCTCGAGCCTTTGTAAGCCTTGATTTGCTATTTGAATAACTTACAGTTTCCCACTGAAATGTCTGAAGCTGTTTATCCCATCTTCAACTCGACGATTTGGCCACACGCATCTCTGAACAGCTTCAAGAGCTGCATGACGTCATCAATGACTCAACGGATTTCTTAAAAAGGCAGTATCTGAATCATAAAGTATTTTTTGGACTTCTACAGCCAATTTCTTATTGTGAAGATGCTTGTGCACTGTAGAGCAATTCAGTAGTGTAACCAGTGGCAGATCTTGACAAGGACAATGCTATTTTGAACTTGTACAAAAAGAGGACAGAAGGTATGAAATACAGCAGGCAGAGTTCATTTGCAGAGCATGAATTGTTTGAATTGCAGTCATTACAGCAATAGTGTTCCTTGGTGACTTTTTGTCTATTGGACTTAAACAAGTAAATACAGCGAAACTGCTGCTAATGTTAGCATGTCCTTGCATGTGCAATGCAGCTTGTAGGTGTTCAGGTGTGTGCACATCACTGTGTAGATCTGTCTAACAGACTCTCTTTAGAAGAGTGAAACACTGAAAGAGCAACTCAGAGACATTTATGAGATGAGCAATCATTCATACTATAAGCTTAGAACTATCCAACAGACTCTGCAAAGTGACACATTGAATGTTACTCATTCTCATATAATCTCATCTTATAAATGTAACTCAAAGACATTTATAAGATGAGCTAACATTCATACTAGAAGCTTTAATAATATATATTTTGTTCATAGAAAATCTGAACTGTCAAATTATTACCTCTTAATGATTTTGTGCATTGTGAACATTCTTTTTAATTTTTAGCTCTTCCATGACTCTTTTCTAATGTAATTCCTGAAATGTATTGCTATATTTATTTGCTGGCATTTAAACTTTATTTATTCACCATATTAGCTTTAAGTACTGTTTTATTACTCTGCCTTGGGTCATGACTGAAAATTGTCAATGGACCAGTACACCTGCTCAGTTATCAAAGTGGAAAAATAAATAAATATGTAAATAAATTCAACCCTGGTTTAGCAGTTATGACACTCTTGGATAGGTGTAACAAGTAAATGTTCTACAGCACAACTTATAAAGATATCTTCTGCAAGTCTTCCTACCAAAACTGTCATACCCTTAAGATAATTTTTTATCTAATAAGGTCCACAGCTGCTGCAGTCTAATATTTGGTAGGTACTGTTCCGTTGTTTTGTATAGAATGGTATCTATAGTAATATCCATCACACTAACTAAATGACCATACAGGACTTAATTTATTAAATCTAATAGATATTACCTATATAATTAATAACTTAACATATGTTCTGCCTTTAATTTGTAGCAAGACTTAATATAAGAATTCATTCTACCTGACGTTCAGTGTTATAGCTTCACAAAAGCACAGTACTTAGTGGTTCTTAACTCCTTTGCATTCATTGCTATATATTAGTGACATGAAAATATTAGAAGTAAATGTGTTGATGCAGTTAATTCTCTTAAAGGTACAGACATTTGAATAACTAGAGGAAAGATGATACCAAACTTCTTTCAAATTCTGTGGTATGCTCAAGAGTTTTATTTTCAGCAGTCTTGTTTTTACTTACCAGCTATGTATAGATAAGAAGTTATTAAATGTAACAAGACATACTGCAAATACTACTCTCCAATATATATCAATGTGCTTCTTTACTTCTATGTACTTTTAAAGTTTAAGTAGGATTTGCAAACTGATTTAATGTTTTTGACTGCTTGCGAGGTATGGATATTATTATGCATCTTGGTCTACAAATAAAATCTCACTTTAGACAGATTTAAACTTGGCATAATCTATATATGCTATATCCACAGTAATGTTTCAGTATATCTTACTGCCAAATTGTATAGCACATGTTTTGGTTATAACTTAATAGCTCAAAATATAATAAGAAATTTAGTTTCATCTCCTATGTACAGTTTATTTCAAAACAATAGATGCCTGATAACAACTATGATATTTTTGTTTAACTGTCATGTGATGCATTCTTGTATTGGGCTGACTGCAGAAACTTTAGGACAGAGTAAGTTTATAGTATTGGTCATTCTCGTAGCTCTATAGTTTTAAAAATAATTTAACTATTTGGTTATGATTTCACTAATCTAAGCATAAATCTGAAAATTAGATTACAACAACTATAAATTTTAGATGTAAACATGTCTCTAGCTGCTGTTTTGAACTTCGGTCTACAATATCACATTTACAGATCTATAGGTTCATGTATAGCCTTTTTAGCTAATGCAATAATTGCTTGACCTTTGATAATATATAAGTCTGGGAAACTTTAAAATAACTCTGTGAAAATTATATTGTTTCCTTTTTTGGTCTAATTCTTATAGATTAATGGCCCCTTTTAGAGAATAATGGGTAAACTAGATAGGGTGTTGCAATATTTTGCCTTTTTTGAAAACTGTAAGCAGCTATATATAAATCTTACTGTCAATTCTGGTAGATTTTGCTACCTGATATCAAACACCCTATAATGAATATTCATATAAGTATTACTCTTATGTAGTTCCAACAAACATATTTTCCCTTCTAGAGATCACCTTCTAAGATAATCTGAAGTATACCCTGTGGACTTTCTTCAAAGTTAAACGGGTTCACCTCAAGATTTACTACTATATATTATTTTTTTATAATTTTATTCTTGAATATATCTCTTCCTGTTTTAGCTAGTAGGGAAACAGTATCACATTGGATATACACCTCACATTGGGTTGAACCATTTTCATCTCCTTAGTGTTTTGTTTTTCCATTGTCCAAACATCTTTTAATTGTGATGACTGTAGTTGCAGTAGATAAATCTTAAAACTATAGTAAAAAAAAATATGATATCTAGGCATTCATGTTGATTCACTAAACCCAAATAAATTGAATATGCCTTTGCAGGAAGATATTATACACTCTGCTTATATCTTTTCCTGCTGACTTTAAATAATACTGGTGTTAATTGTTATACCTAACTACAATACTAAACATTTAGTAACTTTGTAATATGCTATTAACTTTTGTAATTTATTACCAGCCAGCCTGTTTTATTAGTTAATCTAACACAAATGTATGATGAGTTCTCCTTTTTGCATAGCATTGACATTCATATTTACATGCCATGTTTCTAATGGTGAAATACTTCATATTCAGGCAGAGCTTGATAGAAATATGCTGCTAGTAGGAATGTTAATTTGAGTGATTAATGTCACTCAAATTAGGAGTTTATAACTTTAGGTGGGTTTTAGAGGGTTTTATTGTTAGAAGTTTCTGTTATAATTTTTTGATAATAATTTTTCTGATGTTCACTAAAGCGTGTATAGTGGAAAGTTAATTAAATATTTGTAATTTTAAATCTTTTTTCTACATTTTATACACTGTAAATTGCTATATTCCCTTCATTTTTAGTATCATCTCATAGACTAAAATTTAATAAAAGTCTTAATCAGCATGTATTCCAGTCCAACAAACTTACAACATGACATCATTTCATTGTATTTCTCTTAATATAAATGGGCTAAATAATCCTAACAAGAGAAGGCCTTTGAATAAGTATCTTCAATTACATAATTCTCAATTAATTTTTCTGCAAGAAACTCATTTGATAGAAGATGACATTTCCAAATTAGAATCTAACTCTTTCTCAATCCTTGTTAGTTCTGAACACTCTCAAAAAAATAAGAGGTGTGGCAATACTTTGGAATAATAAACTACTGCAATGTAAAATAATAGATTCATATAAAGATAATAAAGGTATGGTAGCTTCTATTGTCATACAATTTAGTAATTTAATATTCACTCTAGTAAATATGTACTGGATTCCTAGCTTTGGACAGAACTTAGCACAACATATTGATCATATTATTCAATTTTCTAAGGGCAATATTATCTTAGCTGGAGATTTTAATTGCATTTTAGTGGTTCTGACTCTACTTCTAATGGTAAGAGAAAAGTTTCAAGCTCAGCTAGATTACTAAAAGAGTTTTCAAATTCCTTTTTATTGAAGGACATTGATAATTGCGCTGAATCAAAATCACTATTCTATACATTTTTTTTCAGACAGACACAACACATATTCAAGAATAGATGGAGTTTTTATCTCTAACGGTTTAACAGATTCTTTAAGTAATGTAAATGTTATTACATGTCCATTTTCAGATCACAGTTCTATAACTTTTGGTATATATATTTATACATGTACCAATGTTCGGATAAAAATGGATTCCATCATATATCACCAAATTAAAAGATTTTAACACCTTCATATTAGAAGAAGTTCATAGTTTTTTAGAATTTAATGCCAACAACAATACACCTGAAATTTTCATCTGGGATGCAATGAAGGCATATTTATATGGAAGAATAACTGATTGGTACAAAAAAGACTTTATGGGATAAAGATTTAAAAGAGATACAAACAAAACTGGATATTTTGAATCTTGAGTTATCAAAAAATCAACAAGAAAAATACAAATTGGATGAATTAAAAACCTTAACTAAGAAGTATCTTGAGATTCTAAACCATAAAACTATGATTAGTCTAGAGAAATTTAAATTTATTAATTTTTCAATAAATCCCAGATTTTTTAATATTTTATCCAATAAAGTAAAAAGATTGAATAAATTCAATCACGTTAAAGAAATATATTCACCTCAAAAGAAAAAAATTGTATCTGATTTACATAACACATTAATTGAATTTAGAGAATTTTTTCTTAACCTAAACCAATCTTCTGCACTAATAAACCCAAAGAAAGATATTCAAGCCTTTATTAATAAAAACTTTGAAAAAAGATTAACAGAAGAACAAATTAAATTACTTGATAGGCAAATTACATTAAAAGACATTCAAGAACAAATTAATACACTCAAACAAAACAAAGCACCCAGTAATGACAGCATTATTCCAGAAATCTACAAAATTCTACCGGATAAAGCACTAACTTTGTTACTTTCACTTTTTCATACTATACAAAATAAAAATACTATCCCTCCATCATGGAAATATACATTAATTTCTCCTATCCTAAAACCTGAAAAAGACCCTACAAAATGTAATTCATATAGACCTATATCATTATTAAACACAGACTATAAAATGTTTATGTCTATATATGCAAAGAGCCTTAAGATTTTTCTTCCCAACTTGGTAGAGGAAGACCAAACAGGTTTCATAATAAACAGAACAACTTATGATAACATTAAAAGAATAATAACCTTAATTGAGTCAACTAAAACTTAAAAAATAACCTAACTATAGTTAGCTTAGATATAAATTGTGCTTTTGACACAGTTAATTGGGATTATTTATTTATTCTTCTATAGGAACTACATTTTTCAAACAATTTTATAAATCTTATTACCCAGTTACATATAGGCTCTCAAGCTTATGTCAAAATTGGTTCTAATATTTCTGAGTTCATACCTATTACTAAAGGAACTAAACAAGGTTGTCCATTATCCCCTCTTTTACTTACATTAGTTATGGAGCCTTGGGCAAATTTGATTAAAGATAATAGTAATATTAAAGATTTTTATATAAGTCTTAATAAAACCTCAAATATTCAAATGTTTGCAGACGACATTCTGATTACTTTGGGAGGTAAGAATCCAAGAATTCAAGAATTATTTAATGATATAGATTAAAAAAAACTCAGGTCTTAAATTTAATCATAATAAAACAAAAATCTTATTTGGTTCAAAAAAATATAATATTCAAAAATGAATTTGAAAAATATATACCACAGTCCCAACAAATAAAATATTTAGGTATAATTATTTCCAATAGTTTAAAAGAAATTCAAAAACTGAACTTCGATAAAAGTTTAACAGAAATAGATAAACTAATACATAAATGGTTTAAAATAAAATTCAAAATAGAGGAGAAATTATCAGTTATAAAGATGATACTTCTACCGAAAATCCTATACGTAGTTCAATCTATTTCTATTCCTCCACCTTATACAATAATTAAAAAGTTTAATACTATGATTAAAATATTTCTTTGGTACCCAATTAAACCCAGGATCTCTTTAACATATATGTACAGCTGGGATATTGGAGGTATTGCATTACCAAATTTAGAAATATACTCAATCTCCTCCATTATTAAAACAATTTTGTATCTTTTAGATAGTAAATATTCAGATAAATGGAAAGACTTTATCCTATCTTCATCACAAAATTCAAATAATAATGACCTCTTTAAGCTAAATCAAGTAAGTAACACATTCATATGGAAACTAAAGGAATATTTTTCTTTTTGTCCTACCCAAAATTTTATATCAAATTATATTAACATAATTTTAAAATCCTTTAAAAATTGCATTCATATATTCCAGTCTTATGAAAATTGGTTATTCCTTATTTTCCCCACAGCATGTGCACAGGGGGTTATTTTCTCCACAAATGTTCATAAAATGTCAATATTTGAACAAAAACATCTGATTTATTGGCATCAAATGGTGAAAAACAACGAATTGCAATCCATTAATACTTTATTGGAAGAGAATGACCTTGATTCATCACTATGGTTTGACTTACAAGAGGCTAGAAATTATATCAAAAATAAACTTGATTTAATAACTTCTTCAGTTAAAAATTGAATTCCCAAACTCATTCAGTACTTGATTGTTTTTTCTCAACAGAACAATTTAATAAAAATTAGCCTGTCTGATATATATATATATATATATATATATGGATTCACTTTATAACCTCGAAATGCTGAAATATCGAATTTTAGTATCTCGAGACTATAAAATAGAATCCACAAAACACCGACAAAAACCATGAAACCACATAACCAAAAACACCACACACACTACACTAAACATACAACACAACACCCACATCACAACATAAACAAAAAAACAACACACATACACAACACACACACACATAAGCAGGGGGGCAAGCCCCTTTGAACCCCCCATGTGGGGGGCTGCACCGCCCACACCCCCCCTACTTATATATACTAACTCCGAGATCGCACAAATACAACACAAAAGCTCACTCACACACGCACATTCTCCAATCCCTCACACACACTCTAACTCCCACTCAAAACCCTTACAAAACACTCTCTTACCTGACATAACACCTACATCCAAACACGGCACCGCACACCAACAAAACACAAACCCGGGCATTACATAGCGCAACTTCATAACCGCGAATTTGACAAATTTTCGGCATACGTCAAATTCACGATTATGAACATTCGCTATTTTTAACATTCAACGTTATAGCTTTGAGATACTGAAATTCGACATTTCAGTATTTCGATGTTATAAAGTGAACCCATATATATATATATATATATATATATATATATATATATATATATATATAATATAATATATATATATATATATATATAAAAACAAAGAGTTATAAGGTCACACTGAAAAAACCAATGAGAAAAAAAACTAAATGAAAACTCCAGCCAAGCTAGAACTTTCAAAGAGTGACCTCCCAAACCTCCTGTAACAGAGGCCTATGGGATATATGCAAATGACCCTTATGAACATCAGGTGTTTCAGCTATATGGCGATTCTGAAGGCCCATGACTTTTACATTTGAAGTCATTTTAATGGACAATTTCAGGCCAATAAAGCCAAACCACACTAGCTATGGATATGCATATTTCGGCCTTGTTATGACCTCTTCAGCATAGCATAAGCAGAGTGTTTGACTAAGCTTAAGAAACACGAGGTAGTTAAACCTGGCTGATGTCCATTTTCATTAGGGTAATTGCAAAATATCCCAAATAACAAATTAAAACACATAAAAACAAAGAGTTAAAAGGTCACACTGAAAAACCAATGAGAAAAAAACTAAATGAAAACTCCAGCCAAGCTAGAACTTTCAAAGAGTGACCTCCCAAACCTCCTGTAACAGAGGCCTATGGGATATATGCAAATGACCCTTATGAACATCAGGTGTTTCAGCTATATGGCGATTCTGAAGGCCCATGACTTTTACATTTGAAGTCATTTTAATGGACAATTTCAGGCCAATAAAGCCAAACCCCACTAGCTATGGATATGCATATTTCGGCCTTGTTATGACCTCTTCAGCATAGCATAAGCAGAGTGTTTGACTAAGCTTAAGAAACACGAGGTAGTTAAACCTGGCTGATGTCCATTTTCATTAGGGTAATTGCAAAATATCCCAAATAACAAATTAAAACACATAAAAACAAAGAGTTAAAAGGTCACACTGAAAAACCAATGAGAAAAAAAAACTAAATGAAAACTCCAGCCAAGCTAGAACTTTCAAAGAGTGACCTCCCAAACCTCCTGTAACAGAGGCCTATGGGATATATGCAAATGACCCTTATGAACATCAGGTGTTTCAGCTATATGGCGATTCTGAAGGCCCATGACTTTTACATTTGAAGTCATTTTAATGGACAATTTCAGGCCAATAAAGCCAAACCCCACTAGCTATGGATATGCATATTTCGGCCTTGTTATGACCTCTTCAGCATAGCATAAGCAGAGTGTTTGACTAAGCTTAAGAAACACGAGGTAGTTAAACCTGGCTGATGTCCATTTTCATTAGGGTAATTGCAAAATATCCCAAATAACAAATTAAAACACATAAAAACAAAGAGTTAAAAGGTCACACTGAAAAACCAATGAGAAAAAAAAACTAAATGAAAACTCCAGCCAAGCTAGAACTTTCAAAGAGTGACCTCCCAAACCTCCTGTAACAGAGGCCTATGGGATATATGCAAATGACCCTTATGAACATCAGGTGTTTCAGCTATATGGCGATTCTGAAGGCCCATGACTTTTACATTTGAAGTCATTTTAATGGACAATTTCAGGCCAATAAAGCCAAACCCCACTAGCTATGGATATGCAAATTTCGGCCTTGTTATGACCTCTTCAGCATAGCATAAGCAGAGTGTTTGACTAAGCTTAAGAAACACGAGGTAGTTAAACCTGGCTGATGTCCATTTTCATTAGGGTAATTGCAAAATATCCCAAATAACAAATTAAAACACATAAAAACAAAGAGTTAAAAGGTCACACTGAAAAACCAATGAGAAAAAAAACTAAATGAAAACTCCAGCCAAGCTAGAACTTTCAAAGAGTGACCTCCCAAACCTCCTGTAACAGAGGCCTATGGGATATATGCAAATGACCCTTATGAACATCAGGTGTTTCAGCTATATGGCGATTCTGAAGGCCCATGACTTTTACATTTGAAGTCATTTTAATGGACAATTTCAGGCCAATAAAGCCAAACCCCACTAGCTATGGATATGCATATTTCGGCCTTGTTATGACCTCTTCAGCATAGCATAAGCAGAGTGTTTGACTAAATCAGACCTAGATATATTCCCTGATAATTATTGGAAATATTTCTCTGACATTAATAATTGTAACCCTTCAGATAAAGATAAATCGAATTTTCTTCAGTCAGCAGGTTAAACTACTTCATCACTTAAATGGAGAATGTTTACTTGGAGATTTTTAAATAGAACATTCATAACTCCATATAATATAAATAAGATGTTTAAAGAAGATATACTTTGTTGGAGATGTATGAAGGTACAGAATGCTGATTGGGCACATATTTGATTGTTCACACATGAAAATAATTTGGGAAGATATTAATAATTTCTTACAAGCAATATTCACTGATAACGTTCTACTTACTAAGTTGTTAGTTTTATTTAATTCTACAATTCCATCCTGTGTAAAATCAAATAATTATTCACTTCTTTGGTCTGTACTGTCCATAGCCAGGAAAGAAATCACCAGAAATTGGAAATCATCACAAATTCCCTCTTTTCAAAACTTTAAATATCTTCTCTTGGAAGTATCCAAATTAGAATCGATGACAATCAAGTCTAGATATTCTAGGAATACAGCAACGTATAACCAATGGATGAATATAATTGCTTTATTAGAAAATCAATAATTTAAAGGTATTAATCAACTTTTATACATTTGTTTTAACTTGAATTATTTGCATATAGTATAGTGAACATCTTTGTACATAGTTCATTGTCTTTTTTTGATCTTTTATATTAGTGTTTTTGTTTGTATCTATTTCATTATAAAATATGTTCAGTTCTCTGTTAATAATTGTATGTTTCAGTAATGACTTTAATAAAACTTATTAAAAAAAAAGAAGTGAATGGTCTGGGGGCGGAGCAAGATGGCCAACTGATAGCAGCAGTTTTTCAGAGCTCCATGAAACTAGTATAGAAAATAGGAAATGACTTATTTTATTTTAGCAAAAATACTTAGAATTGATAGATGAAAGTATGAACTATATTATTAGTAACTTTGGTGAACTTAGGAATTTTTTTTCCTGTCAAATTATAAAGGGGAATATATAATTTGTGGAAATGAGCACTTCGAAGACTTCTCATTCTGACATGGCTTTAAAAAAAAAGAAATGCAGCTTGTGACATTTGCTCTACAATAACTCTCACTAAAAATGGATGATTTTAATGAGAATTTACAAAACTTCAAAGAAAATTGTCAGAAACAAACAGATTCTCTCAAGGAACTTATACAGCAGCATCAATCCAGAATAACACACATAGAAGCATCCCTGAATTATCTTGATGGAAGACTGAAGGAAGAAGAAAGCCAGAAAGATTTTCTCATCAAACAAAACATTTGGCTTCTCAATAAAGTAGATGACCTGCAAAACAGGGAAAGTAGGTCAAATATAAGGATTTTTGGCATCCCTGAGAGAGCTGAAGGAGAAGATATCATTAATTTCCTGAATACCTGGATTCCAGAGATTTTAGATTTAAATGAGGGTCTGTCCTTTGGTATTGAAAGGGCTCATAGAGCTTTAGAAAAAACAGTGTCAACATCTTCCTCTACCCCTCCCCGATCAATAGTCATAAAGTTTCCATCTTATTTGGACAAGGAGTTGGTCCTAAAATCTGCCTAGAAGAAAAGTCCATTAAAATTTAATCAAAACCAAATTAGGTTTGATAATGACTATTCTACCAGGGTTTGGGAACAGAGGAAAAAGCTTGGTCATTAATAAAACTGTTAAAACAGAATAACATCAAAAACTCAGCTTGTCTTTCCTGCCAGAATAAAAATGCTATATCAGAATGAAATGAGATCATTTAATACCCTAGAGGAAGCCACTGCCTTCATTAAAAACAATAACATTATTTCCTTACCTAAAGATATGGAATGGGCATCTGCATCTCTGAAGAATGTTACTGATAAATATTCTTGGACTTATGTTAAAAAGAAAAAAACAAAAAACTGGGTCAAAGATTGCTGTTTCCACTAAATCTCTCAAAGCATCTACTGCAACTGGACTTTAATTTGTTTTATACTTGCTAAATTTTCAAGTAAGTTAAGTCATGACAATATTTTTCTTATTGCTTTTCTTTCTCTTTTTGCTTTTTCATTTTTATACTTTTTTTGTTCATATACAAATGAAATAACGGTTTATGCTTTTAGTATATTAGTATAATATTACTGGTTTACTGAGTGATATAATTGAACAGTAAGCTATCTTTGCTTTTATGACCTTAAGGTGACATGCTTTATTTCAAATAATATATCGCCCTTTGCCCTGCTAAGTATTCTTCTGTGTTATTACACAGGCATAGTCACTGCTTAGATTAATTTATCAAAATTGTTTTGGATACATGGGATAACAGTGCATATCTATGATTTAGTATATATTAACTAGTTTCTTTAATATTTATAACTTCTGATTGTTTCAGAATATATATTGGTACCTGTGTTAACAAAAAGATGTTTGCCAGCTTTTGACATAAATTGGCCTCCAGATTTACTAATCTTCCATGCAGGACTAGCTTAGTCCTGCATGGAAGCAGACATTTAGGAGCAAGATGGCAGCGTGCCATGCATAGTAATGAGGCATGCTGCCTGAGCTCCTAATCTTACACAGAGCATGTAAGACTGCAGGGGGCATGTCTGAGAGCAGAACTCTCAGAATATAAATGCCCCTGCGATGAAGAACAGCTGAAAGGGCAAAGAAATGAGTGAGACCACTCATAGGTGTCTGCATGTCCCCCCGTGTACAACAGCAAGTATATAGAAATAAAATGAACAAACCTTTTTATTTTTTTTAAAACTCCAATTAAAGCTAACCGTAGGTGCACGGGTGTGCTTGATGCTTAGCTACGGTTAATGCCGCTTAAATGGGTGAAGAGGATAGCAAGAAATATATATGCAAATGAAGCAGCATAGCAGTAGTGTAGTGGGCAGAGCATTTGCCTTGCGAGTAAGCATTCCCGGTTCGAGTCCCACTGCAGAACATTCCATTTTCCCTGGCAAAGCATGTTATGACCAATATGTTTGTTACATAACCCACTAAATAACATATATTTATATACTTGAGTACTGTAGCAAATGCATGTGTGAGGTGTCAGTTTCATAATGAATAAAGCACTAGTAAGCAGGTATAAGCACCAATAAGCAGTAGTAAGCATATATAATCACTAGTAAGTGGGATTAAACCTGTTTGTGTGGGGGTAAGCAATGCACACACAGGTTAAGCAATATTGAAGCTAATTCTCTGTAAGCATATGTAACCTGAGATTAGCATTGCTTACCCTCACGCAAACCCACACAAACCAACTTACAAATGCTCAAAAGTGCCTTAATCACTCTGTATCCAACAACCCTTGTTCTGCCCATCAACAAAATAAACATCCTTGCAAGTCTTGAACCCAGGACCCTATACACTATAGTCACAGCAGTTAACCACCAAGCCATCACAGAAGTACCGAAGAATGAGGTATCAACAAACAAGTCTTCACTACAGTAAAATCAAACTGAACCTGTGAAAGGAATCAGTATACAGACATATGTTCCATAACCCACTACATAACATAAATATGTGAACTGGAGTACAGCAGTAATCCCAGAAGTCAGGTGTAATTGTAATAGAGTGTTGAAGTCCCCAATAAAACACAAGGACCCCATACAGTGTACGTACACATGAATCATGGATACCAGGCATACATATAAGATGTAATGAATAATAAATCAATGCCAAAAAGGAAATATAATGCAAAGACAAATATAAGCAATGCTAAGCATTGCACAGGCCAACTTAGGAGGTGCAAGCAATGTGTAGGGCAGCTAACTCAATGTGCCCAGTGTTATATCCCTTTAAACAATGCCAACCATAGGTAAGCAGGTTTGCCCCATAGTTTAGCCTTTTCAAAACTGGCCATTCACAAAAAAAGTGCGGGGAAATAAGCCCTACTTAAACCCACGAGGCAGGAAAACATCTCATAACTGGTTGTAGCTTCCCTTGCAGGCACTATGTCAGGAAGGGGAGAGGGTGTGTGCTTTCAGGTGCATTACTGGTGCATCCAGGAGTACAGAGTCATGGCAGGACTGCTTGTCAAAGACCATGAAGAGAGACTGCTGCAGGGCCAGTACCAGGGCTCCCAATATAAGGCAGATGCCTGGGAGCATCTCGCCCATGACCTCACCAGTGCCACTGGCATACCCCGAACTGGTGATCAGGTCAGGCATCACTATGCCAACCTGAAGCGGTGTAAGGGGGACCTCTTGGACCAGTGGATCCAAGAGGATAGACTGGCAGGGGATGCTCCAGCTGTGTGTAAGTATCAGTCCTTTACCTGTTTAATAATTGCCAGCTCATGTATATCATGGATATGTATGGCTAAATATTCCTCTTATGTCCTCCACAGCTGTAATCGAGTGGGCCATGAACCAAGAGGCCCATGGCAGTTGCCTGGAGTGGTTGTGATGTGAGGCAGGTCAGTAATACTCTTGCATGTACTGTCATAGGAAATAAATCTAAAATTATTAGGAAATTAATTGCCTGTATAAAACCTGTATTGTTTAAGGCAAGTACTGCATACACCGGAGAATATGGCAGGAAAAGACTCATATAGTATGTACGCAAATAAAAGTGTAATAGCCTGACAATAAAGGCCTAACTGCTGGACTGCATGTCTATACTCTGGTATCATATGGTAATGTAGATTTGCATTCATGTAATAGTACTGTTGTAATAAGCACTGTTACCCACACCATGCACCATAACTAAAATGTGTAGGAATGCCTGTATATGACTGGTGTAATCCCCAGAGGCCATTTAGTGCAACTGAGAAACACATAGACAGAAAACAGGGAAAAGGCAGGCAACAAAACCTGAATAGGACATGCAACTGAGATGTGAACTGTTGTTTTTTTAGCACACACAGCCATGGTTCAAATCCTGCCAGTGGTAGTGGTCTGCATACAGAATCATACCCGACAACTGTACAGATATGTCCAGAATGTCCAGTAAAGTTGCCCCTTATCTGTTGCCTGTCAATCTGTCCCCCTGGTAAATCAGTGGGAGGATCCTAGACATATAGGCAGCAAACAGGAAATACAACTGATTTACACACATCTATGAGAACAAAGCTGGCACATTAGCAACTCCCCAAACCTTATGAGACTAAGAAGCCACGTATGTCCCATTTACACCCCCGTCTCGTCAAGCAGTGGCCAGAGTGTGTACAGTAACAGAGTGGGATGTATATGCATAATAGTAATGTTGAATCTGGTACTGTGTGTGGCAACAATCAGGTAGTGCTAACAAACATTCCTCCCACAGGTCTTTCAGATACCAACACTGTGTCCAGAAATAAAATAATGATACCCTGTACTGGTACTGTTTACATTGGTATTGTATGGCATTGTGAGTGATGCAGTTGCTTTGACTAATGAGGTATTATGCATCACTGTCACCCACACTGTCCTACAAAATATAACTGTCTAGGAAATCTATATAAGAGTGTTGTAATACAAGGTTAGAATGCAAAAGCACAGGAGAATTATAGAAGAGAAAGCAGAGATATACAGCAATATCTATATAGCACACACAACTCTGATGGACAGTGTTTAAGTTGTTGCAGACACAGCCATGGTCTGAATCCTGGGAGTGGAAGTAGGCTGCATACAGAATCATACCCCACAACTGTACAGATGAGACCAGAATGTCCAATATATGGGCCCATACCTGCTGCAGGTCCCCCATCCCCCTGGTAAGTCTGTGAGATCATCCCAGATGTTTAGCCAGCAAACAGGGAATAGAAGTGATTGTCCAACATCTATATGAACAAACCTGTCACTGTAGCAACTCCCAAAACTGTTAGGAGAGTAATAAGCCATGTATGTCCTATCTACACCCCTAAGTTGTCAAGCTGTGACCAAAGTGTGTACAGTCACAGAGTGAGATGTATGTACATAATACTAATGTCTAATTTGGAACTTTGTGCGGCAACATTCCCACAGAACACTGTGCTGAGAAATAAAAAACATTATACCCTGTACTGGTATTGTTTACTCTGGTATTGTAGCAAATTGTGAGTGTTGCAGTTTCTCTGAATAGTAAAGTATCACTGATCACTGTCACCCACACTGTGCTACATAATATAACTGTGTATTCAAGCATGTACATGTGTGTGTTAAGTCACTAAAGGTTGGAGAGGGCAATATTCTAGATATGTCCTGGTACACCTTCATGTGGTCAACACATGGCCAGAGTCTGTGCAGAAAGAGTTGGATAGCCATGTGCACAACATCAACCTAGAATCTGTGTAGAAACAGTTAGTTAATGTTAACATACATTCCCTCCACACGTATACCAGGTAAGAGGTGTATACTGCAGATAAAACCAGTTCATGTATAATGATGACGACAGCCATATAACTGTCCAAACTAAGGCTATAGGTTAGTGTAGTAAGACTTGTAAGGTACATATAACAGCACTGACTAGGAAAGTAATGTGGACTACAGGAATATACTAGATGTTAATTGACATCTTTCTCCCCCCCACCATATCTCCAACAATAAACAACATACCCACCCGACTGGTATGTAATGACTCCAATGTTCTGATAATGTTCTGTTGTTTGATAAATATTTTAATTGTTCCCATGCATGTGCTATATTGAATTATTCCAACATTGGTGCCATGGTGCCATCAATGTACCTGCATGCTGTTCTTATTACCACTGTGGTCCCATATATGCATGTGTTCTGTTTGCTATGCAACTGTTTAATATCTGGTGTCTGGGTTAATGGGAATAACTATGCATGCTGTTATACCTAACCCTGGAATTTGTTGACTATTATTAACCCACATAAGATGATAAACTGTTAACACTATAGCACTATAGCATGTTTGGGAAGGCCAGTCCCAGCAGACCCACCTGTCCCACCTCAGCTGGCCATGGCACCAGGCACCAGCATGTCTGGGGTCCAACCCTGTACCTCCCTGTCCGTTGGTCCTGCACCACCTTTGGGTGGAACCATCTCAGGGGATGGGGCTCAACCCCCCTGGGAGTGGATGCAGACAGGAACCTGTCACCTATTGCCACGTCTGACTCATGGGCCATGTGTCACAATTAGAGGATCAGCCTGGCTCTGCGACTCAGCCTCTAGCACAGCTACCTTTGGGGTTGTGAAGGTGCTGTGGTGACTGCCCATGGGTGGGGACCTCAGTCACACTGAGTCCACTAGGGGGCTCATGGGCTTCCGATTTCACAACACCCCTCCCTATCAAGGTGTTTACCCCCCCCACATGTGTCACATAGTCTACCCAACCTACCTCCCCAATATACCTACTATCCCTCCCCAACATTCCACTCTCACCTGAAAAAAAAAAAGAAGGGCAATCTGTTCCCAAAAAAAAAAAACTCGCCCCATACATAGCTGTTTATTTCGCACAAGTGTCCACTCGACACATGTAATCTGGTCTAATTGGCATCACAACTTATTATTGTTGTCCTTACCCCCTCCCAGGGGTTTGCGTGTCCAAATCTACCTCCAAATTCAGTGTATATGCACAGCTGTTGCTGTAGAAGGAATGGGCAGCTATGGACCTTCCCCACACCCTTCCTACATATCCCTAACTATTTTCCCTACAGTCTTTCCCTCATTGTGCCCCTATTTCACCACTTTCCTAGTAACCCTTTTTTCTTTTCTTTTAAAGAAATTACATGGGGGTAAGCAGGAGTAAGCACTATTAAGCAGCAGTAAGCAGGTTTAGGCATGTTTGTGTGGGAGGTAAGCAATGCCTACACAGGTTAAGCAATTTAGAAGCTGAGCATAAGAAACTGTAACCGGAAGTTATCCATGCTTACCTCCACACAAACTCGCGCAAACCCACTTACAACTGCTCAAAAGTGCTTTAATCAGTCTGTATCCAATGACCATTGTTCTGCCCAGCAACAAAATAAACAACCTCTACAAGGCTTGAACCCAGGACCCTACACACCTTAGCCAAAGTGCTTTACCACTAAGCCATATCAGATATACATAACCCTGATGTTTTCACAAACATATCGTCCAGGCCGGTCATTCAACAGTACAAGGAATGTATTCCAACATGTAGATGTATGTGTGCGTATATATATATATATATATATATATATATATATATATATATATTAATATCTAAACAGATACAGCATATCTATATATGTAGATATATATATATATATATATATATATATATATATATATATATATATACATATATCTATAGATATATAAACATATATACATACAAATGCATACATCTGTAGATACATATGTCTACATCTATATGTCTAAATGGATCCCCCTACACTACACCGACACACCACAAACCCGACAGCCAAAACACCCACACCAAAACACCGACACCACACAATATCGACAGTCCACATTACCGAACACCATAACACCAACTCACAAAACACACAGAAACATCAACGCAAACCACACCAAGCATTCTTACACACTACTACACAAAATTACACACATAAACTAAACTATCACAACTAAAACACAAACAAGAATGTACCTGCAAATCACACACATCCCACTACACAGCAATATCCCATAACACCATTACCCACGTAACTCCCACATTCCATTAACCTACCCAATACCTATATAAAACAATTAAACCTATACAAAACAAACACTTACACAAATTACAATATACCTTACTGTACTCATGTGAGAGGCTGCACCCCCCACACCCCTCCACTTATATACACCAATTCCAAGATCACACTACAGTGAGGAAAGGGCATATTTCACGATCCTCACTGTACCACAATCTCACCATTTAGACTTACCAACAAGACTGCCTGGACTCCACTAGGCAACTGCTGCATGTGGGGAACTTGGTGAAATGCCATGTCACTATTCTGGCATTTCGGTATTCTGTGCTGTCAGTCTTCTGATGTAGATATTGTGCTTGTTGGTTAAGTGGGCTGTCGGTCTACTGAAGTAGATCTGCCTAAATATATACAGCAAGTTATATATATGCAAGTAGATAAGTAGATATATATATATATATATATATATATATATATATATATATATATATGGTTCTACCTGACATGACTGAAAGCTCATATGACTGAAAGCTCACATGGTCGACAGTTCATTTGATTGACATGAATTTGCCCCCCTCCCCAATGTTGTGCGACCTTGGAGTTGATATATATAGTTGGGGGGTGGGGGGCACAGCCCCCCACATTGGGGGGTGTTGGGAGCGAAGCCCCCCACCTAAAATTCATGTCAATCAAATGAACTGTCGACCATGTGAGCTTTCAGTCATATGAGCTTTCAGTCATGTCAGGTAGAACCCATATATATATATATATATATATATATATATATATATATATATATATATATATGTAGGTCTATATGGACACAGTTTTATATATATGCAAGCAAATATATATATCTATATAGGTATATACAGACAAACATCTGTAGATAATGGGAACAAAACAAAAACATATATGTCCACATGCACCGTTAATGGGGTTGAGTGGCCCCAAACAACATATGTGTTGTACTAATAGGTATACCACCACAGCCAAACATGTCCACCCTGCAAAATGCATATGTAGAAGGTGCACACAATATGGAACAGCCACTATGCCTACAGTTAACACCTTAACAACTGGACACTGTATGAGCTACCCATACAGATGACAATTGTTGCCTGCAACATATACCCACAGAGAGTTCATAAGATATAACACCACACACAGGTTTGCATAAATGGGAAACCTTTATTTGTGCACTATTATAGTTGTATATGCCATGTCATACAGCTGTCTCGACACTAACATCCATATAAACAGGGTAATGCAACTGTGAAACAGTTATACTAATACAGTAGTCTGGAAAGGTGTACAAATGTTGCTGTCCAGGCTGAGCCCGTCAAATAGTACAATAGTAAAGACAGACTGGGCCACAGGATACCAAACAATCAACAGTAAGTAATGCAGATGTATAGTTCAGCAGCCTCTGTCTACACTCTGTACACAATCAGTAGATGGTAAATTCCTCAGTTGACACAATGGGATGTAACTGTTACATACAAGGCATAACTGACACCATCACAAGCACACTGACAAACTAAACAGTCTGTATGGCAGGAGGCAGTAGGCCTGCATTAACCCAATTTATGTAATTAATTTAAATATAGGTGAACTGTACGGCAATGTACATCCAGATACCTTAAGGGAGCTCACCCCTAATACCCCCACATGTTGTAACAGCCTAGGTTAGTTATGGTGCATCCCCCCAGACTCAGTAATACAGGGCCATATACCACTGTTACATACACTGGCCTCTGGAGTGCATAAGGGAATACATGTATTGTTTACGTGAAGCCCACACATATATGGCCCCATGTAGGGATACAACAGCAGTGGACTGATGGCAGGAATGGCAGCATGACATACTCACAGCCCACTACAGAACAACCCCTGACAGCGTGTCATATGTGCAAAGCTTGGTATGTAGGTAGAGGACAGAGGCTGGAACACAGGCCCATATGTGGACAACTGTTATCATACACTAAGCAAGTCACTGGTGTTACAGGACTGACTGCAACATACCCTTAGTCAGGAATTTGAGGTTCGAAATATAAATGGGTGTAGTCATGTACTGATGCACTTAACACACACACTGCCAGTGAAATATGTGACACAGGACCTGTGTGGTGGACAGACAAAACATAATAGGCACAGCTCTGGCCATGAAGAGGATAGGCCCACAGTTAAGAGCTATGCAGACAGACTGCATTCCAAGGTAAAATAGTATGTACACACAAACCGTGTAACACCAGGACTATACAAAGCATAACACAACTCTATTCACACTCTGTCGGTAATTCTGGAACCTCCAACAAATATGTGGCTGGCCTGAGTGTGCAGATTTTCCTGTAAGAGGTATTGCTACCTGCTGTCTGTAACACTGATGCTCACACACAGGAAGGATAGCTGTCAACTATGCAGATCAGCACTAACTGACAAGATGTAAGTCATCACAGTGTATGTTGTGTAATGGGAAGTATGTATATTACATGGCCAATAGCTGGTGGTGGAAATAATGCCATTATGATGGACATGTGGGACCCACAGCCCACCACTTGCAGGATACACAGGTTAATCTGTAATGTAGCATGCAGGAATGCCATAGGTGTGTAATAGGGTTACCTGCAATCAGGTCCTACATATACTCCCTAATGTCAGGCCATGTCCATATGTGGCATCTGTTTGTGTTGTAGCAAGGCAGAACAGTGCAGCTGTGCAGGAAGGTGTTGTGAGATTGTGGACCTGATGTCTGAATGTACCCCACATATAGGTTTGCATATGTGTACATATGTCACATATATAATATATATATATATATATATATATATATATATATATATATATATAAATATATATATATATATATATATATATATATCAGCATGTATACACACAAATATACAGATACCCATGTGCAGACATATATATGAGCACATATATACATCACATATATCTGCACATATATAGATATATACCTATATGCACATGTCTACATATATAAAAACACACACACAAACATATATGTATGTAAATACATGTCCCCTATATTACTACCACAGTGATGCATGCTATGTATGAGGCACCAACACACATAGCAATACACTCAGATATCTACAGCTGGCAGTGTGTGCAACATGGATGGGTATGTCACATGTTAGTCCCTTGTTGGGACCACACTGCCTGTGTCTGTGAAGTATGCAATGAGAATATGGGGAAATATGGCAGGTATAGTTGTGGAGGTGGTCAGGGTTGGCAGATATAGAGGACAGTCTAATGGGGTGGTATGTGACGCATGCCACGTAAACACCCTGGATGGTGTGTGTGGTCTGTGATGTGGATACCCCATGGGCCCAAATATGGGCACAATGGGAACAAGCCTCCAACCCACTGCTACTCACAACTGCAGTCCACATCCTGAAGATGCCTTGACCGGAGTCTGAGCAGGAGGAGTATGTTGGCCCTATGAATGTGTATTGGGTGCCTCAGAGTGATGTAGCACACCCCACATGTGTTTGTGGAGCCTGGTATGGAACAGACCCTAGACCTGACCTCAGGGGGACAGGAACAAGTATGTGTGTGCCCTCGGGGGGGAACAACATCCCCTGGGTTGGTGCCACCTGATGGTAATGCTGGACCAGTACATGAGGAGGCGCCAGGTTGGGACACACATGTGATGTTGCCAGGTATCATGGGCAGATGGGTTTGAAGAGGTGGTTCTGCTGGGCAATAGTACATATACATATTATTGTGTCACTGTTATAGAACATATGTTGGTAGTAATAGTCTACACAATCCCAGAACATGTCCAACAGCACGCATAGATATCACCAATAACACAGAATGTCAGATGTGCAGCAATCACAAAGCAGCCATACCACAGACATATATGGAACCATAGTGGGTCTGATAACGGCATGCAGGTGAATAGTCTGTAACAGGCCAGCAATGACAGTGTCCACACAGGGAACATGGCTACAATCACATAGCAGAAAGTGTGGTACAATACAATATCTGTCCCACTGGTACGTAAGTTGTAGCCATACCTAATGAGTTGTGTGTACAGTTTGTTGAAGCTGATATGGTGGGTGGTGACAGACATGTATTATGAACTGTGATAACCTTGCTGTATGAGTTGCTCAGACCTGTTTACATTTGTATGTCTTTCAGTCAAGATGTCACATGCACGCTTGCCTACCTACTCGACAGCTGAGAATGATGTGCTTATCACACACCTGATCCAGCACTACCCAGTGCTGTTTCGCAGGGCTGCCCATGAACAGCAGGAGTGGACTGCCCTGTGGAATGACCTAGTCCACATGGTCAATGATGTCAGACTGCACAACAGCAGTTATGAGCAGGTCCAGCATCATTGTTCTGACCTACTTCGCAATGCCCGTCAGTGTGCTGCTGCAATCAGGGGGGAATCACCTCACCACACGGGGGGGGCCATGCCATCCACCCACCCGACACATGTGGAGGAGCTCTTGACCAGCCTTGTGGCACCTGCCCGTCTGGCCAGCCACCAACCGCTGGACACCTTTGTGGAGGTGGGTGGCACCTACACACCGGCCAAGGAGCATACAGGTAAGAACACAGGGCACATCAGTAGACCACTGTTATGTATACATCTGGATCTGTACAGGTAGATCATGCATATCTGACATGTCATAGATATATTGTGTTGCTGCACTGTAGTGATAAACAGATGTCCAGATGTGGTAGTATTGTGGAAATGTACTGTTGATGTATTGTAATACTGCACCCACACTGTAGCACTGCCACAGATGTGGCCCCTGACATTGCATCTCTCAACCTCTTATATAGGTCCCTCTGGGATACCACCAAGGCAGCAGCCTGTAGCTGGTGAGTATGGTTTATGTAGATGCTTGCCAACACATCGGGCATGTAATGGTGATGGTATATTCCATGCACACATCTAACACACCTACCCTGAATGCATGCTGTACATGTACACGTATTGTTGCTGTGAAATGCATGGCATCACAGGGGTGATCATGATGGGGTATTGGAAGGGTATCTCAGACACCTGCATGATATCTAACATCCTGTCATTGCAGAATGTGTCCACAGGGAGTAACATAATGGTGGGAGACATGGCCTACAGTAGGGACATGTTCAGAACAACACCCATATGCAGTGGAACACCAGTGTATATACCTGTAGTACAATGGCAACTGCTGCAGAGATATTCTATGGCATACGGCATTACATTAGTCCACATTATCAGCTGGGTCTAGGCTGTAACATGTGGTGTTCAGCGTATGGGACACTGCAAAGTAACACACATGTATAGGGCTTACTTGTCATGCATCTGCATAAAGGCTAAAGGAGGGGGGCTGTCAGCATGACCCACCAGTGCACTGCAGCAGGGATCCTAAGGATGCTAGGAATGGTTCTTTCTGCACATAGTCAGGTTTAGAACCTGTGGCAGCCATAACCCTACCCCCACAGCAATAGTGATAGTAGTGTGTGAACACCATAGAATGTGCGCATGAGTAGACCTTGCAATCATGCAGAGTAGGGGGACATGTGTAGGGCAGGCTGAACATACACTGGCAAATGCAGATGGCTCATGCTGGTATACCCCTGCCAGGAGTAGTGACTGCTGTAGTACACACAACAAGAGGTGCGATAAACCATCATGATAAGGGTGTGCATATGCCCACATGGTGTGTATGCATCTTGGTCAGCAGCTGCACACCTAACACAATCTGTAGACACTGCATGTGAAAGTACAGGACATATGTCACATATCGGGCTTGTGTACTGCTAAGATATGTGTTGATGTGGTCTCATGGCAGATCAGGGATGGGTGCGACAAATCAATAAAGGTTTGTACACCCCCATAGCCATGGTATGCTCTGATGGTTATCAGTGTAAGAGTATTGGATTGGTCATACATGGTCCACTGATGTTGAGAGCTGTGCATCAGATGTCAGCCATTCACAAATGACATCTGTCCACATATCATACCAGGTATGTGCTGCTGGAAAACATAGGGGCTGTGAGCATTAAAGCTGACATAACTGACACAGTAGTACACATTTAGCAATGGGACGTACACCTGTGAGATGTGGTGCACAGTACATGGCAGGATGCAGAACAGGTGCACATAAATACCGTGTTCATTGGCACAGTGGTATCCAGGGGAAGGGGCTTCACCTAGTGACACAGCACACGCATGACACACATGTATACTGTTGCCAGCATGGATTGACTATAGCTGCACTGCATGCTGTTTGGTACCATATGTTATGCATGTTGACAGAGGGGTAATAGGAGGACTGTGTGTACTTTCATTGTGCAACCTCACCAGTATGTGTGTGTATGTCCTGGTGGGTAGTCAGTTTGTCTGTAGGGTCACTCTGGTAAAGTGGAGGGAGGTTGATGTATGTAGGATGCTTGTGTGCATGTGTGTGTGTTTGTGTGTCTGGCCATGTATGCACATGTGTGATTATGGGGTGTTCATAAAGCGGTACCTCCCACTGTGATCATGCAGTACATGTACATGGACTGCCACATTACACACAAGGAATACCTGTCATGTGTAATCACAGGACAGCTGATAGTATAATATGGTATGTAGCATGGAACAGGCATCCAGAGGGAAGGTAGACACCAGGTACACCCTTAATATCACATTCAGCAGAGAGGTCACCTACAACACACATATGCAGCACTACAGATGCATTGGGGAAATACTAGTCAACACCAGGGAGTATATCCAAATATTACAGTTTTCACATGATAGGCTGAAGGAGCAGCATATGTGCATGTACTGAGCATTACATACACATGATACACCAGTGCATGATATTATTGGTACAACATAGTAGCCCACACATATAGGGGCCATGTTCAACATATCCAGACATACAGAGGGTGCATACCAAATGACAGCAGTGAGGCCATGTAAAATCACTGCACACAGATCAGGAAGATAAAGTAGCAACAGGCCCTGTGTTATGACTGCTTGTGTAGGCATTTAGAGGACTGATATGTTAATGAGTGGTATCAATGTGTGTATGTTAACAAGTGTGATGCAGGATGGTGTACCACATGGACATATATGTGGGACTGTCAGTAAAGCCATGGACAGGTAGGTATTATGGAGGTGTGTGTGTGTGTGTGTGTGTGTGTGTGTGTGTGTGTGCGTGTGTGTGTGTGTGTGTGTGTGTGTAAAATGTTAGGCAATGCTGTACAGGTTTTAAAGTGCATTTATTGTTTTCCCCAACAAGTGGCGAGGTGGGTCAGGGTCCCTCCTGCATGCAATCTGATGTTGGTGTCCATACAGACACCAAAGATGATGATAGCAATGTTGAGGCACAGGTGGGGTTGTCAGGGGCCGACACTGTGCCAACATTTGACATCCCCCTTTTAGCCACCGCAACCCGCACACAGTTTCAGTGCCTATACACACCCCATCACCAGTGGCCATAGCGGAGGGACAGCTGGCGTTCAGTGGCAGTGCACAGGAAAGTGTGATAACCATACTTACTGTGTCCGGTCGCAGCAGGTATAGCTGGATGTCCGGCAGAGCACCACATAGGCAGATGTCCCAGGTTGCTCATGGTAGGGCTACTGGACATCATGCCCCTTGCAGAGGCAACATAGCTGGTACCAGCAGGTGCATGTTTCAGGCTGTCATGGCAGCGCAGGCACATATAGAAATTTACCACAGACAGGGCCTGAGGCTGCAGAGGGCTGCTCTCACACCTGCAAATGACAATGCCCTTGAACTGGCTGGTGCCATCCATGGATTAACTGAATTCATGGATAAATGGTCCAGTGAGATGATGGCCCTCATCGACCGTGGTTTGTCCATGCTTGAATGTGTGGTGGGAGTGCGGCGATGGCTGCGTGGACGTAGGCCAGCAATGTCAACAGGTGGTAGTCAACGTGGATGTGCTAGGACACCAAGGGGCTTCTGTAGTGGCAGTATGAGCCCCAGCACTGTGGGGGGGGTACTGTCCACATCACAGCAGGCCATAAGCATGTGGTCCTGGCCAGTCCCAGGAGGGACCTGGTACCAGTGGACATTTGTCATCATCAGGTGAGAGTGGTACATCAAGGCCTGTACCTGGACATGCCCATGGAACCCCTGGCAGGCACAGTCCACATGTTCATGGCCAGAGGCAGTGAAGTGCACACCCCTCACCCACACACATGGTGCCAAATGTATGGCCCAACCTCGGCCTCTGGCAAACCAACATCACACCCTGTGCATATGATAATACCTGTGCCACATCCCTGTCATCCATACCATCAATGCAGGGACAGGCTAATATGGTTCTGATGCACACAGTGACTACACTACAGTGTACCACAGTACTGCAGTGTCACATGTTGTAAGGAGTAAAGTGTAATGCATAAATGGCAGGTATAGCTGTCCAGCAATGATGCATTATAGCTGTTAGCAACACTGGTTGATTGCGGTCCCTATAATGTTATCCATTTGTGTTGTAGGTGTACATGTGTCAGCATGAGGATGGTCTGCAGTCATATTCCACAATGGGGTAAGGCACTGTGGTGACTCCATGGCTATGACGTATCTGGGTACAGTTGAACACGTCACAGGTTACAAAAACAGTTATTGCCTGTGCCACATGGACGGGTGACCTGCTGAGGTGTGTATACCCTGCAACCTAATGTAGACCCATCCACATACACGCACACTGTTACCTGGCAACACTGGGACTAGACACCTACCTAGCTATGTAGTGATACTGAAGTGTGTGGCTTACATTGCACACACCACACAGCATTCAAGGTGAGGTGTGTCCCAGATTACATGTTACATGCAGAACATCCCCAGACATGTACAGTTTGCTAATAGGGGATGTACTGGGTGTATATGGACAATACGTAGTGTGACATACTATCATATACATATTAACAGACACATAACAGCCAGACACATATCCGAGATACAGGGACCTATTGCTGCTAACTAACTTGACCATGTGTCCAATGTGTTACAGGTAGGCTGCACAGAGCACATGCATAACTGGCTTGGATTGTGGTATCAGTTACCTGAATGGTTGATGGTGACAGTGGTAACTATAACGTGGTACATGGGACATATACTGGGTGTACCTTGGTGTAATGACAGTGTACAGAGCACCCACATCCCCCAGTGGATATTGTACTCCCTGAAACCCATGATGACACTCTAGCATATCCACCATCACACATTGGCCGTGACTATGATACAACCCAATTGTATACCCCAACAGTGATACCACAGGGATATGCATCTAATACACATGCCACATGCATAGTAGGGTGTTGCAATGTCATGCCTCACCTATGGGCAGCAACAACACTATAAGTACTACTGTGTGGGAGTGGGTATTGTAATAGGAGTATGTGGCCTCGGAATGCTGTACCCTACAGATATATGGACATGCGCAACTACACACACATGGCAGAACACAATGGGTATCCCATGCCTATCACCCCATTTGTAAAACATTGTTGTGCTGGTACTGCAAGGCTTGTGCAGCTGGTATAGGGTGAGCTTAACAGGGTACATGTAATGTCCCATACAGTAGCAGCCACAACTGCTATGGCAATGGGTGTTGCATTGGTTGTGAAGGCCATCATGGAATTACCAAGTACAGATGTGCTAACACACAGACACTGCTATACTCAGTCATGCACATGTACACATGTATCAGTACAGGGGTGCATTGCTGCAGGTGGTCATAGCTGTGTACCTAGACATCTCCTATTTCTGCCAGTTCTTACACAGCTGGGCAGACATGTCAGTGTCAATCAAGCTTAGGTTGCCTGTACATATCCCAGCTGGATACCTGCCATCTGCACATCTGTACAGGGACTGACAGTCATCAGCTTGGCAAGTAGCTATGCAGTAGCATGAGTGTGTTGACAGACAGACATCTGAAAACAATATGTATGCCATAACTACATGTCAGAAGCTGCCACTAACATGTGCTGTACAGACAGTAGTCTACAATTACATTCCACATGACAGATCATTACCCAGTAAGGGATATATACTGTGACACAGCTCACACACCAGGGATATGACAGGGAGGCCTCAGTGTCCAGCTATGTCCACAGGTCTGCCTGTTGTCAATACTACATTTAGGACTATGCTCTTGCCTGGGTTAGCACTATCAACAGTAGTACTGCCATGATGCATTGCATGCCAGTGTGACAGCACATACCCTGGGCTACTACACCTGTATGTAACACATTCACATGGATAACAGTGTTGTACATGCCTCATATATGTCTGTGTCCCACACATGACACTCACACACATTGCTACAGTAATGACAGCACATAGGTGCATGTATTGTACATGGCATTACATACACTTATTACAGACTATCAGACTGGGTGGTGTGACCTGGTTTCCAGGGTTAAGCCATGCTTAGCAAGTATCAACATTGCTGCAATATAACAGCTGAGCTGATTTTCACACTGGTAAGCAATGCCTACACTGTGTAAGAGCCCGTACATTTACCCATATCTCAGCACTGCTTAGCTTCATGCAAACCCATGCAAACTCACTTAAAACTGCTAAAAACTGCCTTAACCACTCTGTATCCAACAGCCTTTGTTCTGCCCAGCAACAAAATGAGCAGCCCTTGCAGTCATGAACCCAGGACCCTGTACATTGAAGTCACAGCACTTAACCACTACGCCATGACCACTGTGAAGACAGCTGTTGTTTTACCAATAAAGCTGTCAATACACATATTGAGTAGTATTGAACAATTGCTTTAAGTTCCTGAATTGTGTAGTCCTTGTTATTAATATGACTGTTGCATCACAGATGTTGTTTTATCATAATGTGCACATAGAAGATACATATGGTGAGATACATCTAGGAGGGTACACACAACTGTCAGTTAACTCATGACAGGAATATGGTTGTATACATTTAATAGGTCTGTATATGTCTACATGTACATGCACATGTATACTCATACATATGTCTGTATACACATCTGTATAGTGCTACATATATATGGCCATGTGTACATCTCTTCATATGTACACACACACACACACACACACACACACATATATATATATATATATATATATATATATACACACACACATGTATGCATATATAGATATATGTATATGTATATATAGATATATGTGTATATAGCTATATATGTATGCACATCCTATGTGTACAGATATGCCTAGTTATATTGGTATATATGTAGATATCTATAACTATATGTGCATACATATCTATTCTGGTATACCTACTACTGTCAATATATATGTAGATATTCATACGTATATGTGCATATGTATCCCTATCTGTATATGTGTAGACATATATTGCTCTGTATATGTATATATCTGGGTGTTGATATGTATTTATATGTACATATACATATCCAGCTATATATGTTGATATGTATATGTATATATATCTATATAGATATCTGGATAATTATATATACATATATTTTCACCATATGTCCTGAACATGGAGTATAGCACTACCTCAGCCCCTATAGTCCCAACTTCATAGTGCAAGGGGATGTCAGGTGTGTATAGCAGGTATATTTGTAGAGTATTGCTATTGTAATAGGGATTGTCTTCAGAGACATGGTGCGTGTGGTAGGTCACATCTGCTTTTAACATGTGCGCCATTGGCTACTGACAGACATCCTAGGGATATCATAGTACAGTACCGCTGCTAGCATGTAATGCTCCTGCCAACTACAGCAGAGATATTGTCCAATATATGTGGACATACTGACACACTCTGGACAGTCCAGAGGTATACACAGAACCCCTTAGTGCAAGACATGTGGACCAAGCCTGACAATATGGATGTTAACAGCCATGTAGATGGGTATAACACGTAACGACTGGTATACATTTGCCCCCATAGGTTATGCATTCACACACCCCTGTCTGTCCTGACACATAATAACTGCTGGTACAGAGGTGCCATGGCCACATACTACAAACTAGATATTGACATACATCTGTAAAGGATCCCACTGCTCTGTATGACATACATGACTGTTAAGGGAGGCCTGGCAGCAGTACATCTGGCAAGTATCTGGATATGACATCCCACTGGGTAAGTACACTAAGCTGCTAGACATGTAACAAAGCACTGTGCAGGCTACAGGCAGACTGGCTCAGCACTGGCCTTCCTTCCCTATGGTGGAATGCACATGTACCTGCATATATAACAGGCTCTACAGGCATGTAAGAGCACAGAGTATGATACATCAGTGTGTAAGTGCATAACAGAAGACAATGTGAACACAGCCACAGCCACGTATGGTAAGCTAGCATAATATTACAGTATATGGACTATCTGTTCGACACCATCCTCATATGTGCCACTCACACAATAACCCTACATATACTGGGCCACTACACAGTGTGGTCCAGTGCCTGTCTGTGGTATGGGACATGTGTGTGTATGACCCTATAAACATGTAAGCCAATAGGGTAACATACAGTACAGCAGCATGTAACATTAGATAGAATGGGACCAGGAACAATGACATCTATTACAGTCTGTACACAGGCCACAGTACATATTGACAATACACACACTGTCAACATTCACCTTACGTACACAGACCTCAGTACTGTACACACAACCACAGAATGTCCAGGTTATGTCATCAAATATAACCCCTACTATACATAACATGTGTAGCAGTCTGATATCTCACTGGCTTGTTATCAGATATGATGCCACTAATTATGGTGTACAGCAGATATGCACCTCTCACTCCATGACATATGAACAAAGGTTGACAGGAGGTACATACACAGGGCCAATATTGACATGTTGCTGTGATAACCTCATACATTTACTGTTGTAACAGGGTTTGTTGCAACATATGTCCTATGAGGGATATGAAGTCAGTAACTCTCACGACTGTCACCATCTACCGACTTCAGTCATCACACTACCTTCTGCAGTTCACAGATAGGTGCTCTGTGGTAACACATGAAACAAAAGACACCACACACTGCCCAGTCTGCAGATGACCCTACAGATGTGTTTTCCTCATAAACATAGCACTAACGTGCCAGTTATTAAAACATGTAGGACAGCCATATCCACACACACAAAAAAATATATTCTTCACAACTCCACCACTTCACCAAAGCATATATTCTTTAGTATTTTGGCACAACCTGTGTCAGTTGGGGGGGTGATATGGTGAGAAGGTTGAATGAGTTAGAAAGTAAGTTCATTCTCAGTTATGGGACATTGTTTCCTAGGGGTCTCAATCTTGAGGTTAATATATGAAATTTTATTAAAATAATTATTTTTCATATTTTTAAATTTATAAATGTTTGAATTAATGAGACTTTTATTGTCATGTTTACTTAGTCTATTATAAAAGGATATATTTCATAAAAAACGTTTAGTAAAATAGTTCATTAATCAATTTTGAATAATTTGTATTTAAAATGAGTTATTTAAAATAGGTTATTTAAAATGTTTAGGATGGCTGTGTTTAATAAAATGTCTATGTATTACTTTAAAAAATGTGTATGCAGTATTTTAAACAAGATGTAATTTTTCAATCAGTATTTCATTGGATTAATTGGGGTTTGAACCTATATATATAGTTGGTTGTTTGTATTTGTATTTTGTCCATTGAGGGCGAATGGCCGAGGTACCAGTGTGTTAAAGTAAAGGAAATTCAAACAGTTTTTGATGTGTTTCTGCCTTTTTTTTTTTTTTTGACATATCCACACACACCCTGTTAAACCAACATTACTCCAAATGCAGTATAGCAGCACTTACAGTCTGTAGTCAGGTCAGGCACATCACCCTCCTGTGTGTTGCCCTGTTTCCACAGTGTATGTCGTTAGAAGTAAATCCCCAATCCATCTGAGATGCCATTTGCTAAACAACATAACTTGTTCCTGCTCACATTGAATGAAAAGGCCCAACACCAACATGATGTTCCTAGATATTGGAGTGTATTTCCATACAATTGGCAAAAGGAATGTTACCACAGCTGCTCCACATGCAATCATCAAGAGGAGGGCTGCAATTCATGCAAAGGCCATCAGCTGATCATGAGAATCACATAAAATACACATGCTGCTGCCTAAGCAAAACAGGTGTAGGTCTCCACATCCACCAGAAAGGGAGTGAGAGAGGCAAACAGAGGCAAAGTAAAGCCAGGGAGGGGTGGGAGAGTAAAACTTAAGCATGTTTGTGTCACACACCTACCAGCACAGGGTGTCAAACACCTGACATCTATGTAGTGCTATTACATTTCTATGCAATTATTGGATGCGCCACATAGGTTACACATTGAAGAGCCCTCAAAACGTATATGTGATGGTGAGTGACATCTGTAACAGGGATATGGTAGCTATACGGTAGGTGTAGTACACATGCCTGTCCACATGAACAGGTGCCAGAATCAACACAGCCATACTCTCACAGGGACGCACACACATTGACACAATTGGCAGGGCCAGGAATACAACTCATCACTAGTGAGATTGCCACAACACATTACTGTGCAGGTACCACATGCACCACAGGGGTCATACAGCGGTTATATGGGCAAAGGGTATGTGGAGGTGTCTGACAGTGGACAGCATGCTTTGATATGCCAGTGGGGGTTGTAGTGAGTGTGAATGTGATCATACACATCATACAACACACACACACACACACACACACATACACACACACGGTGCCAGTATTGACATGCATGGATGCATTGCTTCTTGAGTGTGTAGTGGGCCACTGTGCCAGACAGCTATACCAGGCTAGATGATGGGTATAACTTGGCATCAGCCCACATGACATTGGTCTGCATTGTAGCTTAGGGGTGTAGTTTCTGGATTTGCCCACACAGGTGGGTATTGTATTCACCATCCATTCACCTGGGTGACTACTGCATGTGGCCAATGCTGTGCATTGCTTGCCATGTATGTGTTCCTTAGTCCATGATATGGACAGTGTCTCGGATGTGCACACCTCACACATGCATGTACAGTGACATGTGGAACTGTACCTGGGGTGTCTGGCCCATGTTGTCTACACAGATTGTTATCATCAGATGTGCCAGTCCTGGCCTCATGTGGCGGGAACTGTTAATGAACAGCAGTTTTACCCTGCACCTTAATTGATAGCATGATACCAGTATTCCCTGGTGTCAGTGGTATCTGTCCATACTTCCCTGGTGTCAGTGGTATCTGTCCATACGGGGCATGTTTTTCAGGCATGGTATGTCCTTTGTGGGTCATATTTGATGGCACCACAGGTGTTGCAGGTGTCCATTGGGGAACATAGGTAATCGGCATGTATGTGCCTACTGGACAGATGGACAGGGTGCCATGCCCTCTGTAGTCCACTGTAATCACACCATGGTTACTATCAGTGGGCAATATGCAGGGTATTACCAACATAGCGGCGGTTGCTTAGGCAAGTGTGTGTGTGTATGAGACATGGGTTGAGAGTGTTCTCTGGGTGATACTAGGGTTGCCAACTTTGTTTGCCCGGTCTTGATGTCACATGTACGGCTATGGAATTGCACCCCAGCCTCTTGGCTATTTCACATCTGTTATCCCTGTATGGTGGACATTGTGATATATACTAGGGCTACCATAGAAGAAATATGCAAAACCCACTCCACATTGAGCCCAGTTGTTACACACTCACATTCAGCTCCACACAGGATACGACTCTCTCTCACACACACACACACACACACACACACACACACACACACACACACACACACACACACACACACACACACACACCTGTCATGTCTGGGATTAGAACTCCTACCTAACTAGTTTATTACATTGCAGCACTACGCAGTTATACGATATGCCATGGAGATTACTGGAGTACTTCTTCCCCAAAGATGTATTTCACAATGAATGACATCATCAGGATTGCCAAAGTAAGGCATTTGAACTGTAAAGAGTGTGGCTAACCTAAAATGCATTGCTCCCTACACAGACATAGAAACACACACAAAACATCCACAACTGCCATGTGTGGGAATAGAACCCCTACCAGAGTTCTATATCACACTACAGCATGAAAGTGGTTATAGGATGTACCATGGGGATTACTGGAGTACTCCTCCACCAAAGGTGTATTTCACAATGAATGACATCAGCAGGATTGCCAACGTAGGGCATTTGAATTGTAGTGAGTGTGGCTAGCCTAAAATGCATTGCTTTCTACACAGATGGTGACACACACACAGTTGTCATGTCTGGGATTAGAACACCTACCTAACTAGTTTATCACACTACAGCAGTATGCATTTATAGGATACACCACAGAGATTACTGGGCTACAACTTTCCAAAAGGTGTATTTCACAGTGTATGACATCAGCAGCCTTGCCAAAGTAGGGCATTTGAATTGTAGTGAGTGTGACTAGCCTAGAAAGCATTGCTCTCTACACAGACAATGACACACACACACACAGTTGCCATGTCTGGGATTAGAACCCCTACCTAACTAGTTTATCACACTACAGCAGCGTGCAGTTGTATGACATGCCAAGGAGATTACTGGGCTACAACTTTCTGAAAGGTGTGTTTCACAGTGTATGACATCAGCAGCCTTGACAAAGTAGGGCATTTGAATTGTAGTGAGTGTGACTAGCCTAAAAAGCATTGCTCTCTACACAGACAGAGAGACACACACACACACACACACACACACACACACACACACACACACACACACACACACACACACACACACACACACACACACACACACACACACTCACAGTTGCAATGGCTGGGATTAGAACTCCTACCTAACTAGCTTATCACACTACAGCAGCTATAGGAAGCACCATGGAGATTACTGGCCTACACCTTTCACAAGGGTGTATTTCAAAGTGGATGACCTCAGCAGGCTTGTCATAGTAGGGCTATGGGGAGGGCAGTGTGTGTGCATGGGCCATAACCCATTCATCTAGAGGTTGACACACCACATGCGGGCACACACATGGTTATATTCCACAGGTACGTGTATACAGCTGCTAGATGACTACTTCCTTGTACAGTCATGTTGCAAGCTAGCACTTGCATCTCATAGTCTGTAATGCTGACAGATACCAGTGGCTAAGGTCTACAGTGTGTGACATCTGCATCTCATGTGGTTGTAACCATTTGGCTGTGTGCTGGGTGGGACAGGCCTCATAATGGATGTCCCCTTATGACAGTCAGTCTCTTCCACACATCTATGTACTTCTACTTTTGGCTTATTATAGTGTGTTGTCCTTGGATATATGTCTGTATTCCTATCCAGTGTGTGTGTGCAAAGCATGCATGGTACATACTGAGGAGTGTCTGCCCTAACATCTGCAATTGCCAGATATGTCTGGTCCACTGTTGTTTGCAGACATGGCCTTCATTTGTTTAAGTGTGTGAGCATACCCAGTATGACCTTTCAGTATGTTGTTGACTGATATTTGATACTTGAGGGACATACGTAATAAGAAAATAGAGAGCCCTTTGGCTCAACATTTTTGTGAATTTCATAATGGTAGCAGTGATAGTTTAAAAGCTACCATTTTAAAACAGGTAGCAAAATTGGAGTCTGATGACATAGTGGTGGGTAAATTACTTTTAAAAAAGGAAACTATTTTTATTTTAAAATTTGGTACTTTACTGCCTAGAGGTTTAAATACAGAATGCTGTTGGAAAAATGTGATCTAACTAATAGGCATTGGTTAATTTTATCATTTAATTGAATAATTGTTTTATTGATTGATCTGTGTGATTATATAAACTGTGTTTTGTTACTAGTATTTTACTCCTTGAAGGCTTACAGTGGCCGAGGCGCTAGAGTGATCAGAGAATAAATGTGGCTTTTTTGGATCCTGGTTTGCTGTTTCTGTGTTGTACTGCTATTTTCTAGTTCAAGTTGTTGTTGCCTACCCATGGCCAGTGATCCAGCCTTAAATGTACCAAGAATCTTTAGAGAAGACAATGTCGGTTCTTCTCAACGAACATTAGATGGGTTTTTCAACACCAACCCAGACCGGAATTATGATCGTGCAGAGAGGTCAGCAGGTACTGAAAATACAGCGGATATTCCAGTATGGGAGCGCTTCCTCGCTGAAACCAGAAGCAAACGTCTGAATAACCCTTTCGCAAACATTGGTAAGCGCTCCATGGATGTTCCTATTGAAGTTAAATCTATTATTTCAAAATTGACTAATTTAATGAATAAAGAAACAGCGACATATTATAATGTGAACAGTCTATCTAGATATCTTGAATTAGATATCATTCCCAGAGGGCTCAGTGCAATTAAATTCCCATCAGAACCTTTTAATTCAGCTTGTCAGCTTGATAAATCTTTTCAGACAAGATGGGAATGTGCAGCCCATCAGTGCTCGAGGGAATGGATCAAAATCCAAATAGAACGAGATAACATCAAACTTGTGAACCTTAAAAAGGACATTAATACAGTTTGCAATAGTTTGGTGACTGTGTTTGACAGGAACAGGCTCGATTCCTGTCTTAGAGACATTCAAGATAAAGTCAATGTTTTAGAAAAGAAAATAATTGATCAAAAGATGCACAAGATACAAAGGGATTTGAGAGACTTTGAGAAGGGCAACGTATACATATATCAAGCCAATCAACGTTCTCGTTTACCGGCTCAGTTATCCAATCAAATGAATGAGATTGGACAGAGACATGATAGTACCTCCAGTGTGATTACACCAAATCAGATAGTGGATAAACCTACGCAGGGAACAGAGGTCAATGAGTATCCGAATCTACCATCTCCAGCGGATGGCCATTTTTTTCCCGAACAGTTTCGGAATGCAGGCAATTATGGTCAGCAACGCAAAAGAGGTTTTGGCGAACAGGAATATTACAGAAATGGGCCCCAACGACCATGGAGAGACAATAAGAGAACAAGATGGTATTAAATTTGAACTATTAACTGATAATGTGGTCAATTTATCGGGTTGTAATGTTTCGGAACACTTGGTTTCGGTTTTTAATCATGGTTTGAAGTTTGTGCCTACAGTACATCCGAAAATATATGAGTGTAAAATTGAATTATATAGTTTCATTAGGAAACTACATTTATGGTATTATTTTAATGTTTTGGTACCTAAAAACAGTGTTGTTAACAATTTCTCTGATATAGAGTGTGGTGATTCAGATACAGATGAATCATTTGTGTCTTGTGATTGTGAAATTTACGAACAACAATATATAGACACAACAGATATTAAAGTAGATAGCACATTCATGCCTCCATGTTGCCATGATCGCATTAAAAAATTATACGCAATGTTAGATTTTGAAATAGAATTTGAGTTACAACATTTCAATAGGAACTTAGTTGAATATAACTTGTCTAAAACAGAATGGCAAGAGTTAAGAAATTTTTTGAAACAAACAGAGCTGGTTATAAAACCTTCGGATAAGGGTAACAAAATTGTAATCATGCACCATCCGCAGTATTTAGAAATGTGTTGGGATTTGTTAGGGGATGAAACAGTTTACAGTGTAGTTCATCAAGATGTAATTGAACAGGCAAAAATTAAGTATATTAATTTAATTCAAAGGGGTCTACGTTTAGGCTATTGGACTGAATATGATGTAAAGAAAAAATTTTGTTTAACAGATACTAGTCCTGCATATTTTTACTGTCTCCCCAAATTACATAAGAGTTTAGATAAACCACCAGGCAGACCCATAGTATCTGCTAAGAAATATTTTTTACATAATCTAGGTGTTGTGTTACATAAAGTACTATTAAAAGAAGCTGTTGGTCTTCCTTCTTATATTAAAGACTCTTTTGATTTTTTAGATAAAATAAAATCAGTTATTTGGAACAAGGATATGTTTTGGATCACTTTAGATGTCAAGAGTCTTTACACTAACATTCAACATAAATTTGGCTTAGAAGCCTTGTTTAATAGTATGGGAGACTTGCCATTTACACATTACATACTTGACCTTGTACAATTCTGTTTAGAAAATAATTATTTTTATTTTGAGAATTTAATGTTTCAACAGAAACAGGGAACAGCTATGGGGGCCCCATTCACTCCGATGTATGCAAACATATTCATGGGTTTGGTGGAAAAAGAATGTATCTATAGTAATAGATTTGTACAAAAATATGTGAAAATGTATTATAGATACATAGACGATCTGATATTTTTATGCGAAGGGGGAAATGACCATATACAGAATTTTGTAACTGAAATTCAAAAAAATAGATTTAATATTAACTTTGATGGGATACAATGGGGTCAGTCAGTTAATTTTTTAGATATCAACTTACAGGGCATTGAAGGTTCACCAATATTAACAAGTTTACATAGGAAATTTGGTGACCCGCATGATTTTTTGCAAGCTAATAGTTGTCATCCTGCACATACTATTAAAGCATTGCCATATGGGGAATTCTTACAAATTTCAAGAATATGCAGTAATGATGAGGTGTTCCTTAAGGAAATTCAATTAACTAAAAAAATGTTTTTGAGAAGAAAATATGATAATGAATTAGTAGAAGCTGATATAGAAAAAGTTGTAAATATAAGATATGAAAGATATAGTCACAAGAAGAATGCTGGCAGGTATATAGTTAATAGAGAAAGTAATTTAGTAGATAATATTTTTGTAGTGTCCACGTATAATGTATGTAGTGATATAATAAAATCTAAGATATCACATTTTTGGGAGTTTTTAGATACTTTTGATGAATTAAGAAACTTAAGAATGAAGAAATTATTTTTTTCTTATAAAAAAGGTAAAAGTATCAAAGATATGGTGGTACATACAAAATTTTCTAGACCAGAGGATAAAATATCATTTCGACCATCTAATTTAGGGACATTCCCATGTGGTAAATGTCAGGCTTGCCCATTTATACACAGAGTTTTTTTAAATATTAATAATACACATTTTTGTCCAGATGGTTTATATAATTGCAGGACAAACAGGGTGGTTTATGCCATTACATGTGGACGTAAAAAGTTTTACATTGGGCAAACTAAAAGAATGTTCAAAATTAGGCTTTTAGAACACTTGAGGGACATACGTAATAAGAAAATAGAGAGCCCTTTGGCTCAACATTTTTGTGAATTTCATAATGGTAGCAGTGATAGTTTAAAAGCTACCATTTTACAACAGGTAGCAAAATTGGAGTCTGATGACATAGTGGTGGGTAAATTACTTTTAAAAAAGGAAACTATTTTTATTTTAAAATTTGGTACTTTACTGCCTAGAGGT
This sequence comes from Protopterus annectens, assembly GCF_019279795.1. Lineage (NCBI taxonomy): Eukaryota > Metazoa > Chordata > Ceratodontiformes > Protopteridae > Protopterus > Protopterus annectens. The sequence goes on along the minus strand of NC_056744.1, from coordinate 687,379,449 downwards.
TTAAATACAGAATGCTGTTGGAAAAATGTGATCTAACTAATAGGCATTGGTTAATTTTATCATTTAATTGAATAATTGTTTTATTGATTGATCTGTGTGATTATATAAACTGTGTTTTGTTACTGGTATTTTACTCCTTGAAGGCTTACAGTGGCCAAGACGCTAGAGTGATCAGAGAATAAATGTGGCTTTTTTGGATCCTGGTTTGCTGTTTCTGTGTTGTACTGCTGTTGACTGATATTGCCTTCATTTCTCTAAATGTGTGAGCATGCCTAGTATGCCCTTCTGTACTGTATGTGTGGATTGATTCCAGGTAGTTTGTACTGCAGTGCAGACCTTTGTGTTGTACACCTACAGGTAGCATACTGTTTCTGCAGGGTATCTGTCAATCATTTGGTAATATGGGGACAAACTGTGCGGGGGATAGTGTGTACTGTAGGTGATTGTGTCTGTGCTGCTTCAACTGCATGGTACTGCTGTTAGCAGAGATATTCAGACATGTTTGCTATTATACACAGTGATGTTTTCTGTACTCATTTACTGTCAGGTGGACATTCTTGCACACAGTGATGACTTGGGGGACAAGGGTGACTGCAGCTGTGTCCAGTATTGCGAGCAGATACCTACGTATTCATGGTAAGTTATGCCATTCTGGAGGGGGAGCTGCAGACCCTTGGTGCTGGGTTTGTATATCCAGTTCAGCACCTTGGTACAGTGCTGGCAGAGGATCCCATACTTGTCCACCCATCAACATGACAGTATGGCCTTATCTTGCTGTGGCAATGCCTCACAGCTGTACAGATTTGCACAGGTTAGCCAAAGGCAGGGGCCATGGGTCAGGACATTTACCATATTGTGGTGTACGGGCAGGTGTGTAGCCACCCATTTATGTGTTTGAAGCCAGGGACAGTGTGTGCACACAGCTTGGTGTCGGACTCTGCACATTCCATGCTGCCCATGCTCCCACAACCCCCTCTGTTATTCTAACCTCTCCCATACATTATGCATACATTCTCTGATACTTTCCCTAAGGGTATCACCCCATCACAGGTGTGTTAGTGTTGGTCCACAGTTCATGCAGTGGGACATGGTGGACATGTTACTGTGGTTTATCCACATGGCCTTGCATATGGCTTATGTGTAGTGTGTTATGTTGTTATTTGGGTGTCCATGATATAATATGCATTGGCAGTATGTGTGAGGCACAAGCCTTTGGCAGATGCCTGTGGGGCATTAGGTGTTGCTGCAGGCCAGATGTGGCAGGCCGTTGCATTCTATCAGTCCTACAGTCCCAGACCACCATACAGTATATTCCCCTGGGGTGACAGGGTAGGTGTGATAGGTGTTCATGTGAATACCTTCCATCAGTCTTGATCAGGTGGTGCAGATTCTGGCAGGGTGCTACCTACAGGTAGGGACACACCTGCATGGGACACCTGCACTGCATGCTGCAGTCCTCCAATATTGCCATATACAGGTGGGGTCTTACTGTACCCATTCTCCACAGCAGGGATATTACCAGAGAGGTGCTTGTGGATGGTGTTTGCATACCTGGGTGCATGTGTGCTATGGACACTACTTGCATCTGACACACATATATGCATGGGGTATTCCAGTTATGCTGGCATGTGCAGGTACATCAGCTGATTCCCAATTCATCAGTCCCACCTCCTTTGTGATCTGCAGGTGTTCAGGCAGACATCACTGGTATCCCATACTACAGGTCCAGTTACTGTGATGCATACCTATATGTACAAATCCAAGAGTGACTCCATTTCACAGTGACACAATATATACTGTTTATCTGGGGTACTTTCCCCTGTGTACTGCTTGTATATCTAGCCCAACAGCCATGCCATGTAAATCTTTCAGATGGTGACACATATTACCATCATACATTTACAATGGCTTACTGCTAGCATGTGTTATACTAGTGGGGATTGTCTTTGGCACTGCAGTCATGAGGGCTTGTTCCTGTCATCAGCAGTAGTGGGCAATGGCCACCAGGTCTTACATCAACATGCATACATACTGACCACTCTCACACATTATAAAACACACACCATCCTAACACACACAGACCTGCATATTGTGCAAATGCTACAACCTATCCTGCTACCTTGGCCACCTCTGGGCATTTGTGCTCCACTCATACATGTTGCTACATTTCTACACAGGATTGGGGGGGCACACCTGAGTGTCACTACATTTCTACACTGAATTGGGGGAAGGGGCAGATCTGCCTGTTTCCACATGTCTACATAGGTGTGGGGGGCACACCTGACTATTACTACATTTCTACGCTGAATTGGGGGTAGGGGCACACTTGACTGTTTCTACATGTCTATGGGAGTGGGGGAGCACACCTGACTGTTACCACATTTCTACATAGGGTTGTGGGGGTACACACCTGACTGTTTTTGCATTTCTACACAGGATTGGGGGGCACACCTGACTGTTGCTACATTTCTACACAGGATTGTGGGGGGACACCTGACTGCTTCTACGTTTCTACACATGATTGGGGGGCACACCTTACTGTTTCTACATGTTTAAATAGGATGGGGAGCACACCTGGCACTTGCACACATTTGCTATGACTGTACTGGTATGTCAGGTACTCCATTTTATTCTGTATTCTAACCTATCATACTGACTAGAGGAATATCAGTGTACTACAGTCTTAGCTTTGGTTGCCCTACATATTAGTGTCTGATCTCCTACCCTTAAGAACTAACATCCCACTGCCTGACCTGCTGAAGTCTGTCTGTGTAGGCCTGGGGGGCTATTACCCACAGACATCATTCAGAGGCCATATCAAAGGCTCTGTTTGGGTTTGTCTACACCTGTCCTGCTGGCTGAGACTGTTGTTGGGTATGTGAACCTACCTGACTGACATGTGTGAGTCATATGAACACACATGTCACCCAGCACATTTCCTGCAGTTGTTTTTGTCACCCTGTGTAGTACAGGCTACTATGGTGACTCCAGTATGTGTTACAGATGTCATGGTGCCACTATGGGTGTCTACTATCTGCTGCCATAACATTCAGCCACCCAATTCCCTTGCATGCTCACATCCATACCATAGATACAGGTAATGACACATTCTACTCCATTTGGCAATTGGTAGGTTGATTGTCTTACCTTGTGGGTGTGCCAGGATTGAGGATGGTGCTGGAGGGCTGCCTCTGTCAGATGCACATAGTACACTCCCTATACATGGTTGAGCACAGGTAGTGTCATGTTTGGCATCCCTTTTACTGTATGTGTGAGTGAGAAAGAGGTGTTATTCCCTGGGTCCCTACTGTGTCAGTATAAGTGCTATGTATTGCCTCTTTGCCAAGGCCAGGGCATACTGGGCATGCCTCCATCTGCCTACTGGAGCAGGCTCAGGTTGTTCCTCCTCTGAGTCACTCTGTGCCTGTGCAGGCCTTGACATTGCTGGGGGGCTGTGTGGCCCTGCCCCATGATGTTCCTGCTGCAGCTGTTTCCACAGGATCATATTGTGTAGCATGACATATACCATAACAATTTGAGTACATGTAGCTGGTGAGTACTACAAGGCTCCAATGGATGTGTCCAGGTACTGGAACCGTGACTTGAGCATCCCAAACACATGCTCTATTATAATTCTGGTCTGTGCGTGTGCCTCATTATGGCATTGTTGTTTAGGTGTGTGTGCATTTCTGATGGGTGGCTCCTGGTGTGTAACCAGCATCCCCCACTAGGGACCGTAGGGGATGTCCCCATTGGAAAATCTCTGGTACAGCTGCATCAGATGCCAGATGTGGGAATCATGATAGTTTCCATGGCAGCCAGCACACACATCCCTTATAATGCCCTGGGCATCGCACACAACCTGGCAGTTGATGGAGGGGAGGCCCCTGCCATTGATGTAGGCCCTACTCTGTTCACTGGGTGGTGTTTTGATGCATATGTGCATGCAGTCTATAGCACCCACTACCTCAGGGTATTCTGCTATTTGGTGGAAGAGATGCATATTGCTAGCCAACACCTCACGGGTGTTGAGGAAATATATGTGCTCACTGGCATGTGCTGACATGGCATCCAGGAACTGGTGGAATACTCTGGATGCTGATGCCTGTGAGATCCACATGATATCCCCAGTTGAGCTTTGGGAGGTACCTGTGGCTAGTATTCCTAGGCCTACACATGCCTTGGTATCCCCTGGGATGGGTTCCTCTTGGTCAGTTTGGTGTATCAGGCGTGGCCGGCACAGCTCAATAATTTGCTGTAGGAGGTCCATTTCCACCCTTTAGTGCTCCACTATCTCCAGCTCATGTAGCCCCTGGTAGGTTACCCTGGGTCTGTACACTCTTTTCCGTCTCCTCACTGTGGGTTGATCAGCAGGATTCACATCCTCACCACCCTCAGCCTCTTGCACATGTTGTATGTTGCCTGCTGCCGCCCCTATCATTTTGTAGTTTTGTTTGTTAAAAGTTCCCTGCTTATATACACCAGTGGTGTAGAGTATGGGAAAAACCAGAAGGGAATGTGTTTGCATAGTTTATAGTAGTGTTCTGGGCTGGGCTGGTTTGCTGCCTGTGTAATTGGTTGATTCTGATACATTTCACCTGCCAACTATGCAAGTTCTCCTTGATTAACTTCCTATTACTGTTTTCCCTTCCCATTGCCTTCCTGTTTAAGCCCAGGGGTGCGCTGCACAAACATAGTGCTGAAATGTGCCCAGAGCTGCAATTTCCTGGTTTGCCTTTTTTTTTTCTTTAAAACCCAGTGAGTGGTGCACACACCCACTTAGGCAATGTAAAGAGTGCTAGGCAGACTCAGACACACCCTCTTGCTTAGCTGTGCTTAGCTAGGAGCAAACCTGAGCCACAGGGCTCCAATCCAATTACAGTATGCTTGACACACACCCCCATGATGTCAGCTAACTCCTAGGCTTGCACCAAGCTATTCCTGTTCTTATACTATTGGGACCTGACTAGCATGCTGGGGAAAACTGGGATTAACTATCATTCCCCTCATTCACATAGGATTGCCTGCTAATGCATAGTTACATGTCTCATACTGAGCCTCCCCCCTTAGCAACCATTACTCACTGGCCATGTTGTCTTCTGCCTGCCATTGACTTTAATGGCAGAATATTGATTTTAGTTAGAATGCTTATTTTAGGTTTATTTTCTTAATTTCCCCGATCCCGTTTGCGTGCCGCTGCCCTATGATTAAACAGCTGAGATCATCTAAAAAAAAATGAAAGTTTATTTTTTTATTTTTTTAAGCTGTTTTCAATGCCAATGCCCTTATACTTGGCCATTGGCATGCTTCCTGACTGATATGCAGCCTTTATTTGGAGCTGTCATGGCTCCATATTTGAATTTGCAGAAATGTACTCGGTTACTAACCGAGTACATTTCTACAGATTACACTAGTCCTGAATGGCCGTTTTCCAGCTTCTTGGATCGCAAATTCACCTAATTTGCATGGATATCTCCTGCAAATGGGGTAATCTGCATACAGTGGCTGAGTCCGTGCAGGACTAGTGCAGGAGCACTTGTGCACGCCCCTGCAGGCTATTCCTGGATTGCATGGAAGACATATTGTCTGCTAGAGCTCCTGCACTAATCCTACATGCTGTGCAAGGCTTGCAGAATCCAAAGGTGGGTCTCATTGACAGTTATATGCTTGTATGTTTTATGGCACAAGGTCTTTAAATGATTACAAGTTATGTTTCCTGTAGAGTTTAATGTTAAAGTACTGTTTTCTCTCTCATTGGCATTGAATGTTATTTTACTGTTTGGAAGTATCTGACAGTTAAACTTTGCATTTGTTACTGTAAATAAGCAGACTTTGTGATACAGTTAAAGTGAGGTCAGAAAGCTGTACTGTGTAGCATGCTGGGTGGGAAAATGTCAGTTTGAAATTTAAGAAGTGAAGCTTTCTTACTTAACTCGTGACATCATGCATTCTATGTAAGCAGATCAGATTACATTACATCTAATGTGTATATGCAAGCCTAATTGTGAATGTCAAGTCTCTGATTGGTTAATATAGCATAGTAGGCTTCTTTTACAAGAATTATGAGCTTCACTGTCTGCAAACATATTCATGGTCCCCTTTTATAATAGTGACTATATTTTGTGATCAAATATATACAGGCATGTTATTTTTTCTTGTAAACAGTTAATTATAGCCACTATTTCTAGTGAATATACTGGAGTTTTTTGTAAATAGATCTTTATAAATAACTTTCCTTTGCAGTTAGAAAGTGTTTAGTATAGGCTTATATATTTACAGGAAATTCTTATGAATAATGGTAATAACTGTAAGGATACTCAAACACCATACAAAATCCTAGGAAATATATGTATGAATAATTTTGATTGAACTATAATTACTTTACATTTAATATGTTGATTTCCTTATTGTATCCTAGATATTATTTATATTTCAGATGTCATGTTTTCAGTTATTATAAAGTCATGTTTTTTAGTATAGTTGCACTTTATAACATGGAAAGAGCTCAGTAATATATATGACTTGTGATAACACAACAAACAAGTTGAGGTTCAGTATTACCCTACTACTATGGTAGATATTTACAGCTATCTCTATCTTAATTTTGTCTTTGAGTCATTCACTTTTAAGACCTGTTATCCATAGTAAGTTTTATATAAATAATCCCCAAGATTCATGAAGCTTGGCGGAAGGATGGCATTAGCCTTGCGCCGACCATGCGGCGCAGAGATGGTGCAGCAGCACCACATGCATATTAATGAAGGCGCACTGCCGTAATGGCCACGTGCATAGGAAACATGTACGAGTGCAGGGGGTGTGTCCACGTGTTGCACGGAGGTGTGAACATGGCTGCATACGCGCAACCTAAAATGCTGACTAGTACCGTCTGCCTCTAATAGTAATCACTCCTGTCAGTGTCCATGGATACTGAAATGTATACAAAGCATACAAGAAATCATTGTGAACACCACAATAAGAAGTAAACACAAAGGCACGTAGCTGAATATTGAGTCCCCGTCCCTCGAACAAAGATATTTAAAACCCCATGCCCGTATTCCATTGTAGTGTCGCTAGTTATACCAAGTGGAAGCGAAACACATCGAGTTAGTGCACCGCCAATTGCCAAGCCTAGCCCAATGGTTTGGGTTACCACCTGTCCTACATTGTGAGGGACAGTCCCCCTCTAGGCAGGTGTGTCCATACCAAAATCATAATAAATGTGAAATGTCCTGCGATAGTAGGACATAATTATGTCCTATATGTTATGTAATAGTCCCATGCAGTATGTATGTCCATATATAAAATACATATATGTTACAAGAAATAGAATAAGCAACTACACTGCTACAACAATAAAAGCTTATATGTAGGCATGAAACTAAAGTACTATCCTTTGTAATGATCGTGGGTATGTGTTGGCCTGTAAACTCAGATGTGTGCCATGAAAATGTCCCATCCAGGTCATATGAAAAGGTGGCAACCCTACCAATGGTCAGAGCATTCACCCAATATCTGCCCATTCGCGGTCCAAGTCGTCCTTGTCAGGATGGCCCATAGATGAACGGGTATTACCCGGGTCCACCTACCATGTTATGAAAGATAAGTATTTGTGAGTACCTATGTGCGTGAAGTATAGCATGTGGATGATCTGAAATGTTAGTGTAGACCTCACAACCATATTGGTCCCAGAGATATGTAGTGTACACAATGTATTCTTGTTAGAAAAATATATAATAGTAATATGCATGCTTAGTGCATTCGATGTTTAAAAGAGTTAATACATTTATTCTGTTCACACTGCATGAATCTGCACAGCTATTAGAAACTTAACAAGAGACATTTCATTTCTGCTAATGTCATGAAACTTAACAAAGAGACATTTCATTTCTGCTTATACCATGAGAAAATATGCAGCTGCTAGAAGCTTTGATAAAGAAAACAATAGATGCTTGAAAGTATAAACCATAGTCAGCATTACTTGTACTAAAGCTAGAAATGTACCTTGAATCTAGACAAAATGTAACACATGTATTAGAACTGTACAATTGAAGAATTGAAAAGTTAAGGTGGGCTAAAATAAGCCCAAGGCCAGGTTGTTTTTCTCAAAATGTTTTTGCAAGACAGCAAATAATCCAACCATGTCAGCAATAAGTCTGGTAACAATTCCTGTGAAACATACAGAAAGCTGTGTCCAACGACGTCAGCAATAGAATAGTAACATTTTCTGTGTGACATGAAGAGAACTGTATAAGAATAACATACTGATCATCGAAGAGCCAGACAAATCCTGTACCTACATGCTTTGTCTCCTTGCTGCAAGTAATAAAGGGTGTCTTGTTTGAACCTAACGTGCATTGGTCTTTGAAGTTTTTTCCTTTTACAATTCTGTTGACTGTGCCATGGGCCATCAACTAGAAAAGGGATGAATGTTGTTTGTGGAATATGGGGGTGGGGGGTGATGGGTAATGTAATAATTCACCAAGGGGAGACTGGGTTGGATGCACAATAGGTGAAATGGAGGTCTACGAGGGAGCGGTGGATGAATGAGGAAGATAACCAAAGAACAAATATACACATCCGCAATACAATCCCACAAACATGTGAACATTAAAATGTGCAATACACATGTGCAGAAATGTTATCGGCACATACCCACATAATGGTCTGGCCTGAACTGAGCCATCCAACCCCAACACATCTGGATACATAATTGAATACCCATCATCCCCTTCACAGCACACCACCCCTCCCTTCCTGAATGTCCACCAAAACCAGCCATACTCAGGCTGCTAGATAGGTGCAGCCATATTTGCACATAGTGACCCCTACCCATATCTAGTAGGCAGTCTCAGGATTGCAAATTATGTATCCCTTTGCATGTATAACCCTACCTTACAGCCGTAAAACAAAGATGGTCATCGGTCCCCACAATTTTTGGATATCCCCTCATGGGATATGTATCTGTTCTAAACATTAGACTTGGTGTCACGACACGATGTCCAGTCCTGTATACATCTGGACACAAGTTGTATGAGCAGTAGTTGTCCACAAGACTGCTCAGCCTCCAGCTGGTCCTGCAGAACCTATGACCCGGGATTAAAAACCTGATCATGATGCACGTCTCCCCACGTGCATTATTGGGAATATATACCTTACACATTTGCATAGTGGCAGTCGGATATAGGGTGCTTAAGGCGCTTTAAAGCAGATGTAAGTAGGGTTACCACCTGCCCCACCTTGCGAGGGATTAAACACCTGACTGTGATGCACGTCTCCCCACGTGCATTATCGGGAATATATACCTTACACATTCGCATAGTGACAGTCAGATATAGGGTGCTTAAGGCACTGTAAAGCAGGCGTAAGTAGGGTTACCACCTGCCCCATCTTGTTAGGGACAGTCCCTTTTTGGACAGTTGTGTCCAGACCAAATATAATACAATGGCAAATGTCATGTGATTATAGGAAATATGTCCCATATTTCATGTAACAGTTGCATAAAACAGTTATTTATGTAAAATACTCAAAGTTACAAGAAACAGATTAAGCAAACAAACCACTACAAGAATAAGCTTTCATTTAGGCAAATAAGTAAAGTTCGAGCCTTTGTACTGCCCGTGGGTATGTGATGGCCTGTAAAATCTGATGTGTGTCCCGAAAATGCCCCGCTTTGGCCATATGAAAAGGTGGCAACCCGAGACGTAAGCAGGTATGCAAGCATGTATGTGCAATGGTAGGTGGCGGTGATTCAATGGTATGGGAAATGTAAATGAGCATGTAGGTGTATATGCATGTGTATGTACAGACCGATATATATATATATATATATATATACACACACACACACACACACATATATATATATATATATCTACATATATATATATATATATATATATATATATATATATATATATATATATATATATAGATATGAAGAATGAACATGGTCACAATATAGGAAATCCCCGTAATAGTGTTGTTATATATTAGGATGGCCATAGGTGAGCACACTTCTGCATCCCCAACCACAGGGAGGACGCTAAAAGTGGAACGAACAATCTCCCCTTGCTAAGTCTGACTTTCAACTAGGTACAGGGCAGTCCCCGTCCCCAGTCAGACAAGCCTAAACCCGGAAGACCATATGAACATCCTGACAATCAAACACACGTATGTGCCAGGACTATAGGCTTTGGAGGTCTGAATATACTTGGAGTGAGTCAACATGCGGCACAAGTCCAGAGCAGTAGGGAATAGGGAATGGTGCATGTGTAGTAGTGCATTTTTCCCAACAGGTAAATGGATGCCTGCTGTGTAAGTGAAGTGATGAGGCGTGTGTTCGGGTAACTATGCACCATGGGTATACATATAAATGAGGCAGAATACCAATAGTGTAGTGGTTAGAGCATCCGCCTAACGAAAAGGCATTCATGGTTCAAGGTCGACAATAGCACATATCATTTTCCTTGTGGAATGAATGTTGCTCTGCTGTAAAGCCGACATTTAAACATGTAAAGGTGAACGTGTATATTGCATGGGACTATTAACCAGATCATTTCAATCAAAGTGGTATTGTCATAATGTATAAGGCACAAATAAGTGATAGTAAACATATGTAACACACAGTAAGCATAGGCGAGTGCACCTGCCTGGGTGTAAGCAGCTCCCAGCATAGGAAATGTATGTTTGTATGTACAGATGTAATATATACACACACACACACGAGATATATATATATATATATATATATATATATATATATATATATATATATATATATATGAAGAATGGACATTGTAACAGTAAAGCATACACAAGGGATGTGAAGGGAATCAAGAGCAATGGTGGTATTATAAAGTGCTTTCAGCGTATGTCATAAAAAGCTGCCCAGGAGTGAGCAGAGCACTGCTACTCACACCACAGGCAGGGTTTTACCAATGGGAGTAACATAATTAAAATGCTAGGTCTACTTTACACACAGACAGAATGTAGTCCCATGCTGGGCCCTCCAAAAATTGGAAAGCGCAAATGGCCGTATTCCATAGCCCTAGGAAAGGCACGTATGTACAAATATACATGGCGGGAGACCCTGTGAATACACGAGGCAGGACAGAATGTGTGTAGGGCCCCAAAAGCTCTGGAGAGGGAAATGTGTAAAGGTGTGTCATGGCTGCAATAACAAGTGGATAATGGATGTTACACATGTAAATTTAACATGGGTGGGGTGGAGGAACTATGGGCATGCAATTATGGATCTAGGCATGCCAGGGTTGGATGGGCCAGTTCTAATTGACTGCCCTGTGGAGGTCAGCTAGGTCATAATAGGTATATATGGATATTCACATGCAGACAACAATATATGTTGAAGTACAAATTCTGTAACACATGCATTCCATTTGTTGACATAAATAATAGGAATGTGCCCATACAAGCATTGACAGTACATGGAATAATAGGCTGTGTAGAAGAGGGACAGGTCGAATCACACTATCACATTCCAATTACCATCGGTAATCTGTACATGAACATATAGCGACATCTGTCCACTATATAACATGCTATATACCGATTACATGATAACTGGAGTGTGTCAGTGTTATAATGAATAAGGCACTAGTATGCTGGTGAAGCTTATAAACACCATTACGCATGTGTAAGTGCGTACGAGCGGGGAATGTATTGCCACACTGATGTACATATATATAATCATATACACACACACACACACACACACACACACATATATATATATATATATATATATATATATATATATATATATATTTATGACAGCAAGATATGAATATACACGTATGAATATATATGCAGATATGTCTGTATATACTAATGTAAATATATATATATATATATATATATATATATATATATATATATATGTTACAGTAAATATACACATGTATATACCTAGGTTGTGTTATAGCAGTTACGGGTAACACCCCCCCAGCTAGGCCGGTGAGACATAAATACAACACTGGTTCCCAGACCACCAGCAGGAAACTATCAGTGGGAGAGATCTACAAGGTCTACACTTTAAACATGGACAGCGACATCCATTGTGGGACACCAAAAAGTTCGTACCTTCAACCAATGGGGGAACACAATTACGACCAGGATGTAGCTGTACACGGAACAGTAGGTTGTGCAAGCCTGATAACACATGGGTTGACACAATGTACGACATGTGTCCCGACACGAGGAGAGTGGGCAGTGTGTAGGGGTGTGTTCATATCCCACCTGTGTCCACCTGCACCCAGAGTAAGGATGAGTGCTGTAGAGTAGTGGCAGGTGGGGGAACTATGGGTATGCAGTTATGGGGCTAGGCATGCAGGTGTTGGCTGACAGACACGTATTAGGACTGCCCCGTGGGTGTAAGTAATATTCCGATGTGGTTATGGCAGACGCCCATACTTCCCAAACTGTAAGAGCACATCTACTGGACAGTCCGTAAACCATTGGGGGAATACATACGGACCATATCATTGAACTGTCCTCGATTACCAGGGATGTCCATGATTACGAATCAGAATCTTAACACAGTCCCAAATAAACCATCCTAGAACTACTGATATTAGGAGGAAAGGTGGCAGAATACACGTAATGAATAATGACAACATGTAAGAGTCATAAACTGCATGCACCTCAGACAATGTGTATGAATACATATGTGCTCTGTGTCTGTCAATGTGTCAGGTTAATAGCACCAACCTTCTAAATGTGTCCCTGAGGTCGTTATGCAGTGTCCCTGATTCAGTGTTTCTTCTTCCCCATTCGTATGAGAGGTCTGATAGTGAGAGAAAGTGCATGTTCCGCCGACTATCTTAGAAAGTTGATAGAATAATAGGATTGGGGTTACCACCTGTCCGCCTTTGTGAGGGACACTCCCCTGTGGGCAGTTGTGTCCTGCATAATAACTGTAATTAAGGCAAATGTCCTGTGATTTAGGACAAAGACTACCTATATTGTCTGTAGTAGTAGCATAAAACAATTATGTTCCTCTGAAACACCTAAATGTTATAGGTAACTGTATAAGCAACTATAATGCTACAAGAGTAACCTTTTATTTAGGCAAAACAGTGAAGTACACCCCTTTCTACTGGCTGTGGGTGTGTTGCCCTGCAAAGTCTGACATCTCTACATACAGGTGCTATAGGGTTGCCACCTTTCCAAATGGCCAGAGTGGGACATGTTCAGTAGAAATGTCAGACATTCCAGGACTAAACATACCTACAGCTGTGCATAGTACAGAATTACACTTATTTGCACAAATAAAAGCTGAATCTAGTTGCATTTGAATTGCTTATGCTACTTCACATAACATATCGAAGTGTCATATATAAAATAACTGTTGTATGCAATTATTAATAAAACGTAGAATATAATAATGTCCTGTAATCTAGACATGTGCTATGTCATGATTATTTTCACACTGTCCCTCGCAAAGTGGGATAGGTGGTAACCCTAAAGTCCTACCTTGGCCAATTGAGAAGGTGGCAAACCTATAATAGGTATGCGGTAGCATGACCCATCCGACGGATGTGGATACCACAACCCAACTACTCATTTGTAATGCAGGGTCTCAGTTCCCATGTATCAGCCAGATGGGAGCAGAGTGTATGCGGAACACACAAATATGATTAATTCACTGGACAGGCTGCTGATTCCATACAGCCGTCGCCTAATAGGCAGCCATTCCCGATACTGTAGTCATGTAGTCCGATGTGATAGGCATTACAAGGTGGGAGCAGATTGTAAGAGGAACACACAATTATGAATGATTCACCGGACAGGCCACAGATTCCGTACAGTCGAACGCCATGCAGTCGCCTAATGGGCAGCCATTCCCGATACTGTAGTCAGGAGTGGCCTTAGGTCAACTGGTGCCCTAGGCAGAGGGCACAATGGCACCCCCCACCACACCACCCAGTGCCCCCATCCTGGTCTACCTACACCAAATAAATACTGGTAAATTGCCCCCACCAAAGCGGTGCCCTAGGCGGCCACTTAGTTGGCCTATGCCTAAGGCCGGCTATGACTGTAGTCATGTAGTCTGATGTGATAGGCATCACAAGGTATGTCTAAGAGGAACACATGAATATGAATGATTCTCTGGACAGGCCGCTGATTCCGTACAGTCAAACGCCATGCCGTCGCCTAATGGGTGGCCAATCCCGATACTGGAGTCATGTAGTACGATGTAATAGGCATCACAAGGTAATATTGTGGTCCTCGCTCGCAGCCAGGGGTGTGAGTGACAGATGCCAGCACCAATGCCGGTGCATTAGCAAGTGCAGGATCGAGCGGGTGTAAGCGTGTTTGGCTATCAGTATCCGAGTATTGCATTGGTTATGCAATGTAGAGGCTAATCTAGCATAAGAGGCTGTAACCAAAGAATATCATACAGTCATTCAGCAGTATAGGAATGTATCCCATCATGTAGATGTACATGTGAGTGTTTATGTCCAGCATATAGGTACATACATATATAGAGATGTATCAGGGACATACCATGTGGCAACAAAGCATTACAAATGAATGAAATGGAAAATACCAGCGATGCCTGTATTATGTAGTGGTGTTGCTCTATGTGATCACAAGACTCCCTCAGACAGACATGTGTCAGTCATACGCACAAATAGTTGTACACTGGCCATATATATCACTCTGTGCATGTAATGTACATTAACACAACAGTACCTGTCTGATCGTTATGTGTGAAAAGTACTCCTGCAATGTGCTGTGTATAACATCATCATCATGATAAAGGTAAATGGGGTAACCATAGAGGGACCGGTAGTGTTTGGGTACAATGGGGTCATCCTCCTCACATGTACCTGGACCATGTAGGAGTGATATGCATACCAGGACCGTGTGCCTGAGGGACAGTGGTTAGGATAACAGTAGTATGTTATGATGCATATTACAAGGGTTTAATGTGTACAGTGGGCATGTGTATGTAATGAACAGCTATGTATAGGGCAGATGGTGTCCTAGGAGCCGAATGGCCTTATGTGTCCATAGGTGAGGGTCAGATGTTGGGGAAGGAGTGTTGGTATGGCCATGGAGGATAGGTAGGAGCACAGAAATGACAGCATACAGAGTTGGTATATGACACATGTGGGGGGGATACACCCTGGATGAGGATGGGTCTTCGGCATTCAAAAGCCCATGGGAACAGTGGGACGGAGGTCTCCAGCCATGGGCAACTGCCACTGTACCTACACAGCTGCAAAGGAGGCAGTGCTGGGGGCTGTCCAGGAGGGGCAGCATCACCCTGTAAATGTGACACTCCGCTCTTGAAATGGCATATCTGGCTTCGTAACCCCTTAGGGAACCACCTATGCAACATGTCAGGGACTGCACGACAGCAGATATGTACATGTCTGGTCCCGCTCCCAAGGGGGACATGCTCCATCCTCAGTGGTGGTACCACCAGAAGGTGGTGCAGAGCCAACAGAGGTTGATGTTAATGGCTGGGCCCCAGATGTGCTAGTGCCCGGTGCCATGGTTAGCTGAAGTGGGACAGGAGGATCAGCTAGGACCTACCAACCTATTCAGCCTATGGTGTTGCATTTTAAACCCACATATGGCTTAGTGATAGACAACAGCATACATGATTACCTACGACAGTATGCATAGATATCACCAGCAACCCAACACAACAGATGGTATACATTTGCAGAGGGGAGCACAACACATGCATATATACCACATGGCAACTGTACAATGTGTAGTAGACGTGTGACCGCAGCTATGAACAGTTGCCTATCACTGGCTTGTCACTGGGAATTCCACACAGTGTCAGTCATACCACTGTCTCATGTGACACATGTTCAGTCAGGGATGCAATAGCAGTAACACATCCCTATCATCATGTACTGTCTGCAATCCCCACACCATGCTTCTGCTGTGCACAGAAGTGTGTTCAGTGTGTAACACAGGAAAAAAAATGGTTGCACACACTGACCTGTTCACAGATGGCCCTACAGATGGGGTTCCCCTCATGAACAGAGTACTGTCATATCTGTATTTTAACATGCAGAATAGCCATTACCACACACATGTTAAACAGGCAGTAGTCTCAATGCAGAATAGTTACACTTACATGCTGTAGTTGTGTGGCACATCACCCTCCTGTCATTAGGCTATTTCCCACTGTGGAAAATGATTGAGGTACATCCAGATATCATCTGCGATGCCGTGTCAGAACACCACATCCAGGTACCACTCACAGTGACTGTCATGGCCAGATAATAACATGTTTCCCTAGATAGTGTACTGTGTTTATCATGCGGATGGCTATGGAAACACCATCACAGCTGTACCACATGCAATCAGCTAGAGGAGGACTGCAATAGGTGCAGAGGCCATCACCTGACCATTTCCTTCTGTTACAATACACATGCTGCTGCTGTGCAGGTGTACGCCTTCACATCCACCAGAGAGTGTGTGTGCAGGACAGGCAATGTACACTAGGGAAGGGCTTGGAGACTTAACCATAAGCATCATCTGCCACACGCTGAATAATACAGGGGCAAACCCCTGACTACTAATTACTATTACATGTGTATGACGTTACTACATGTGCCACAGAGACGACATGTTGCAGTGCTGTAAGAACATGTGTGTAGGTGAGTGAGTGCCATCTGCAACAGATATAGTAGACATACATTAGGTGTGGCACACGTCAGTCCACGTGAATGGATGCCATTGTCACCACAACTACAATCTAATGGACACACATTGACACCTTTGCCAGGGTGGCAAATACACAATGTAACTACTTAGTTTGCCACACCGCAGTAATGCACAAAACCACATGCACCACAGGGGATATCTGGAGGTTCTATGGGCTAGGACATGTGAAAGTGCTTGACAACTGTTGGTATGCTAATGAGGTTTATACTGGGAGTGACTGTGGTTGGGAGCATCACAACCCACATGCAGACACATGGTACCAGTACTGTCATGCAGGTATGCATTGCTCCATGGGTGTGCAGTGTTTGGCTGTGCAAGATGGCTGTACAAGGCTGGGTGAGGGGTAATCCTTGCCATCGCATCACCCGACAATGGTGTGCAGTGCAAGGGTGTAGTGTCTGCAATGTCCCACAGAGATGGGTACTGCATTATCTGGCCTGACATCCTGGTTACCAATGTGTAGGACCATAGCTTGGCAATGCATGCCATGTCTGTGTTTGATAGTCCTTCACATGGACATTGCCTGAGATGTGCATGTCCCACAATACTGTACAGTGACATGTACAGGTGTACCTGGTTTGGCAGACACATGTAGTCTACACAGCCTGCTATACCCCGATATGCCAATACTGGCCTAGTGTGGTGCAACCTACTTATAGTGAGCAGCTTGGCCCTGCACCTGCATGGATAGAATGGACAGGTATTTTGTGGTGTCAGTGGCATGGGTCTATACAGGGCACATGTGTACAGCATTGTCTGGCCATAGTGGATCACATATGATGGCACCACATATGTTGCAGCCATTCAGTGTGGAACATAGTGAAGGCACAATGTCTGCATACATGTGCCTATTGTACCGCAGTACAGGGTGCCATGTCCTCTGCAGGCCACTGCGGTCACACCATGCTTATCTGTCCTCAATGTGCATGTTACTAGCAACATAGTGGGATATCCTAGGCAAGGTTGTATGTGCATGGCACATGGGTGCGGGACATATACCGGGTACTAGTAGGGCTGCATACTTAGTTCACCAGCCCTTTTGCCAGATGTATGGGTATGGTTTGCCAACACAGTGCTGTGGATGACTGACAGCTGTACACCTTGTGAGGTGGCCAATGTGTCATAAGACAGATACTATATAGAAAAACTACAAAACCTGCTCTCAAACATATCCAAAGGTAAGACAATCATAGCCACCTCCACACAGACTCTGACAGACAAACACACACTTGCCATGACCTGTATACAAACCCCTACCATATCACACTAAAGCAACATGCATTTAGGGCACATGCTATCGCGAATACTACAAAGCACTGCACTTGTCTCACGCAGGGAGATACACACACAGTTGGCATGTCTGGGATTAGAACACTGACCTATCTACTTTACTACACTACAGTATTACGCAGTTACAGAATGTGCTACCAAGATTATTGTGACACAGCACTCCCAGAGGTGTATTTGTAGATGGGTGACATCATCGGCCTTGATAACGGTGGGTATAAAAAATGTATGGAGTGTGAGCAGTATAAAGGTATTACTCAGTCCTCAGGCAAACGGACACACACACAGACACACACACACACACACACACACACACACACACACACACACACACACACACACACACACACACACACACACACACACGGCAAGTGTGGGACTAAAACACTGACCTAACTACTTTATTACACTACAGCATTACGCAGTTACAGAACGTGCTAACGAGATAACTGGGACACAGCACTCCCAGAGGTGTATTTGTAGGTGGGTGACATCATCGGCGTTGCTAACGGTGGGTATAAGAAATGTATGGAGTGTGAGCAGTATAAAGGTATTACTCAGTCCTCAGGCACACACACAAACACACACACAGCAAGTGTGGGAATAGAACACTGACCTAACTACTTTATTACACTACAGCATTACGCAGTTACAGAATGCTCTACCGAGATTACTGGGACACAGCACTCCCAGAAGTGTATTTGTAGATGGGTGACATCATCGGCATTGCTAACGGTGAGTATAAGACATGTATGGAGTGTGAAGAGTATGAAGGTATTACTCAGTCCTCAGGCAAATGGACACACACACACACACACACACACACACACACACACACACACGGCAAGTGTGGGACTAAAACACCAACCTAACTACTTTATTACACTACGGCATTACACAGTTACAAAACGCACTATCGAGATTACTGGGACACAGCTCTCCCAGAAGTGTATTTGTAGATGGGTGACATCATCGGCCTTGCTAACAGTGGATATAAGAAATGTATGGAGTGTGGGCAGTCTGAAAGCAATTAAGAGTCCACCGGCAAACGGGGACAGACATACACACACATACATGCCAGTGGCGGGTACAGAACACCTGCCTATTTACAGATTACTATTACAATACTACATACGAATCATGCCACACAGACTACACATGTCAAGGCTGTCATTATGACTGTCTGGGAATGCGGACATCAACAGGGATGCTGGCACTTAAGATGTACATACCTGTGAATCTGTGTGTTTAAAGTAGGAATCCATCCTGACCTGGAGTATGCCCATCTGTGGAATGGACGACTACTACTACTATACAGGGTTACAATGGCCATGCCCATACACAGAGGCACATAACCGATACAAGTTGTCACTGGGCATACTCACACACTTAGTAGCACAGGGCTGTTCGGAATGCACTATGTGTCCATCTACACAAGGATATACTGGATATGCTCATACTCCTAGTAGCACAGGGCTGACCGGTATGCACTCTGATGCTAAACACAGGGGGCCACAGTGGCCATGCTATTACAGGTAACTACTAAAAACTGAAGTTGGACGAATAAGTAACAGAACTACCCAAAAGATAAAAGGAATTTAATAAAGCGCTTTGCGTTTGCTTGATAAGCAAACTTCTTCAGACAGACACAAAAAGTCAGTAAACATTATATACGTTCTTATAACATCACAAATTAATTAAATAGTTAATTGAATAGTTATGTCATTAAATCCAATAAAACTTAATTGACTCCTAAACAACAAGTAACTCAGAAACTGAACCTAAAAAATTAAAATGTTAAAGTTAAAGTTACAAATGTTTATAACCACATAGGTCATGTGTCTAAATGACATTTTAACTAAGATGTTAACTACTTAAAATGTGTATAATGTTAACATAAAAATACCGAAGAAACTGGTTGATTCACTAATAATTAAATTAATCTAATGAACAATAAATATATAATTAATATTAAGTATTAAATATCAAATATATATGTAAATCATAGATGTTTCTTCGGTGGGTAGTCAGAACACCCAACCTGTTGAACTGCGTAGAAGTGAGCAAATTCAAAATAGGAATAACAACAACCCAAATAATGGGATTACTAATAACACATACAATAACAATAGTAATTTTTTAGGGGCAAGACCCAAGCAACAACATCAATGGACGAATCGCTCAAACCAGAGGAAGAACAACCAACACTATTAGTAACATTTGACTCACAGTTGGTCACGATGAGTTCTGATGATAGACAGAAGGGGACTGTTTCCAGTCCCAGGCGGGGTGATACTAGTTCTAGCTTAGATAATATTGAGACATCAGTTTTAGAAACACTTTCTAACCATACGGGTCCAACAATTAGTACAAATGCCACTGGTGATTTTAAAGTTTACAACTTTTCTAACAGTACATAAGGTGTGATATCAATGTTGACAGAGGTAACATCCCCTCTGTACTGGTCACCCATCATATCATACAACAGTCCATGTGTCATGTATGTCATTACACATATCCACCAATTGCAATGCCTACAAACATGACCAAATGTCAGGATTGTAGGACCTACACACCTGTACACATAGTGTTGTGCGTTCAGATAGCATGCGTGTGCAGTTGCTGATGTACGCAGGTGGCATGTATCCTAGTACATCATGCAGCTGCAATGCAGTCTCAACATTGCCAACTGTATATGGTGATATGCTGAATGTACAGAAAGATGTATCACAGGTATGGACAGATGTGTTGAAATAACTTAGTGGTGGGGCATCTTTGCAGATGGATGCTTGCTGTAGACAGCTCACAGGTGTGTCACAAGCAGTCCTACAATACCCTGTGTAACTGGTCGGCAATGGTTTCGTTAATTGAAGGACATAACACACAACTTAGACAGCAGTCAGGGTGACAGCGAAAGTAAATCACTTGACTGTTAATTGATATGATGTCCTTAATGCATATATCAGCACTGTTGGCACAGGAAACATCAGTACAGTTTGTAACATGTGCAGTACTGCTGTATGTCTGACATACATAACATGAGCTGAGATTCACAGTACTGGCATGTGTGGTTGCATGTGTGTCCATATATGTCTTGTATTTTGGGGAATACATCTTGATTGTTACTCACTCTCCTGTACACTAGTGTATACATCTGTACAGACTGCAATGTAGAAAGCAGGACATAGGCAGGGGCATGTATCTCACACATGTGAGGAATCTGTATGTGCATGAAATAGGTGTATTAATTACTGAATGCCACAGTGTGTGTATGTAGGGCTGACTGGTCCCTGGGGTGAGGATGTATGTTACCATACTGAACTGATAAGACCCCCTCCCACCATCCAGGCGATGCATTCTACTATCCGTGTTGATGTCCCCGATCTTAGGCAGTACTGACTACCTGTACATATGTATTCTCTGTGGCGCGTCATGTAGGTGCACAGTACTGTAATGATGATTTGCACATAGGCAGGGGTCCTCATCCCACCAGTAGCAACTGTGTGCGAGTGTATGTTACTGTGTCAGTGAAGCCGTGAGTGTGTGTGCGTGTTACAGTGTCACTGAATACAATGTCACTGAATACATGTGTGTCAGTACCTGAGTGTGTGGGTGCAGTTGTGTGTTGGCATCCTGTTATGGGAACGTGTATTACTGATTCCCATTGAGGCATCCCATTTCCCACAGGCCTCTACCCTTGTAATCAGCTAGACCCCTCTCTTACCTCACCACTCCATGTAACTGTACCTGTGATGTCACCCTTTATGGATGTCACGTCTGTGGCTACAGTAGCCTAATACACAGCTATCATGCTCTTGGAATGGTAGACATGTTTGTAACGTGGGACATTCTCACTGGTATGTGGCAGCTACATGGTGCATGCTGGTATATTCATACATACCTGTGAGTAGTCCACATTGACATATGGGACACTTAACTGCAAACACTGACATCCACTGGCACGTGCAAGTAGACCTGAAGAAGGACAGCAGAGCATCATGACCAACATGCATTTACTGTTGTTACACAAGGCACATACTGTTAACAGTGTTGTACACCTGTACTACATGGTATATCTGCTGCCTGTCAACAGTCCTCAACATTTGTAAACTACAAGTATCATCCTAGTCTGTTTACCCTGTGCATCAGACCATATGAGCATGTCCCTGCTCTGATGGTGTGGATATCAGGAATGCAGCACAGGCATCTACAGGGTGCTAATGTTTGCTGGAGGCCTAGGCTGCACTGTTGTTACACAAGACACATACTGTTAACAGTATTGTACACCTGTACTACATGGTATATCTGCTGCCTGTCAACAGTCCTCAACATTTGTAAACTACAAGTATCATCCTAGTCTGTTCACCCTGTGCATCAGACCATATGAGCATGTCCCTGCACTGATGGTGTGGATGTCAGGAATACAGCACAGGCATCTACAGGGTGTTAATGTTTGCTGGAGGCCTAGGCTGCACTGTTGTTACACAAGACATATACTGTTAACAGTATTGTACACCTGTACTACATGGTATATCTGCTGCCTGTCAACAGTCCTCAACATTTGTAAACTACAAGTATCATCCTAGTCTGTTCACCCTGTGCATCAGACCATATGAACATGTCCCTGCACCGATGGTGTGGATGTCAGGGATGCGGCACAGGCATCATCATATGCACAGGGTGTTAATGTTCGCCAGAGGCCTAGACTGCACCATTGGATGAAATCATGTGTGTGGGCTTGGGCCTGTGTGGATGTTATGCATGTGTGTGTTGCTGTGCCCTACATATGTGTCCAGTGTGAGCATGTATGTATGCACACAGTTCTTCCATGTGTCTGGCCTACACAGGGGTATTATTGACAGCTGCAGACTGTACAGGTGAGGTTTTACAGTTCACGGTGTCCAGCCATGGACATGTGACCTGTGCCTGCCAGGGGTTGCACGGGCACTACCAGACAGAGGTGCAGATTGGGTACTGTCTGATGTCACTTGTCCACTGGAACCATGTCCCTGTTGGGACCGTCCTGGGCCACGTGCATGTGGCCTGCTGTGTTGTGGCGTGGACAGCACAGCAAAAGATGCACTGTTGCTGCTACCGCCACTATGGGAGCGGGCATGTGAGGTAGCTCATACACGTAGACCTGACACAGGTGATGTAGCAGGCCTACGTCCATGTGCCCAATGCCTCAGGTGTTCCAACACAGACAGCTCACACTCATGGATTGTCATGCCACAGTCAAGGACTCCAACCATATCACCCAACCATCTACCCAAAGCATCAGCATTCTGCTGTTGAGCATTTGCCATTGCCTGGATGCTGTTGTTTAAAGAATGGACAGCAGCCCTCTGTAGCCTCTGATCTTCTCTGTTTCACCATTCAGCACATGCCTGTGCCTCCATTACAGCCTGAAACATGCATCTGGTGACACCAGCTGCTGCGCTCTGTCATGCAGGAGCATGTTGGCCAGAGGTCCTCCTATGAGCAGCACTGGCCACGTGCCTGTGTGGGGCACCGCCAGTAGTATGGCTGACACCATGGTGTGCAGGCACACCTTCCATAGCCCCCACACTTTCCTGTTCCAAGCTACCACATGCCAACTGTCCTTCCTCTATGGCCACTGGTGATGGGGTATGTGCAGGTATGGGATCTGTGTGCGGGGATGAGGTGGATATAGATGGAATGGCAACCAATGGCACAGATTCAGCCCCTGACAACTCTGCCTGTGTCCCAATCATATGTTCATCATCACTGCTAGAGTCTGTGGGGACACTAACATCAGATGTACCTCAGGAGGGCAATGCACCTACATCACCTGTGAGGGCAGACAAGAACTGTACATTAAAAATCTATCCAATAGACACACACATGTATGTGATATGACAGAAGGCATGCAACATGCATGTGATACAGCAGACGGCATGCAGCGTAGACAATAATAGTGGTAGTCATCATACATCCCTAGGTTGCACACAACAGCATGCATGTGTCATAGCAGATGGCATGCAAATTACACAATCATAGTAGTGGCTAGCCTACATCCCTGTGTTACACCATGCGGAGCAGCACAGGTTAACAGTACACCTGCCTGATGTGTGGCATATGACTTTGATAATCACATGTAGTATGACATGTGATCTGCTGAGGTGTGCAATGACATGCATGCATGTTTAACACAATGGTGTCCTGTCAAATATACAGTGGGCCAATGGTGTGCCAATTCAGTGTTGAATATTCACCCTACAGATATACTGCAAATTTGGCTGATGTGCATGGCCATTGCAGGGAATCATGAGGCATCTCTAGTGCTATACAGTGTGAGTTACAGACAGGGTTCATAGCCATGACTGTGTTCAGATACAATACATATATACTGTGGAATGTGACCCATGTCACTGAGGTGTATACACACTAAACCATGATGTGGAAGTTGTGACACAGGTCACTGATGGGTATACGGATGACACCCCTGCACATCTGCAACCATATTGCTGCAGCCTGGCAACTATGGCCAGACATAGAAAAAACACGTCGGTACACCATGTCCCACATGACATCTGTGTACCACACACACACACACAAGGAGCTAGTATGGTATTTATGTCCAACACCAGCATCGGGAATGTACTGTATCTGTGGCCTGATGTGGATACTGTACAGGTGACTGCTGTCATGTTGCAACAACCTCAAAATGTTCAACACATCTTATGTGGTCGATTGATGTTACGCCTACACAAGATGTGCACAGGCCTGTAGGATGTCTAGTTTTCCACATCTACATTATGACCATTATACAAAGGCCATGTTTGAACCATGTGTAGCCATTGTACGACAGGGTGTACACACAAGCACAACACGTCTACTGTGTGCGTTGCTCCATGTCTCTGGCCATCCTCCATGGCCATGTGTGTACATATGTTGTCCAAATTATTGTGATGGGCATCTATTTCACATGTCTGTGTTGTCCCATATGACATATATGCTCCACTGACAACAGGGTTATGCAGATAAAGGGTAGTATGTGGGATATGGTTTTAGGTTAGGTAGGCAGTGTAGCAGCCAGGCCAATAGATGTCATGGACATGTCAAGATAGCACATCACATTGTGTGACATTCATAGCAGGGCTATGATCCACACCAGTGAAACCTGTGTGCTGGCCATACTCCAGCCCACTGTGTAGTACTGTTTGTATTCACCACATGTGTAGATCATATCTGTAGTACATCCCTAAAGTGAACAGCACCTCCACCATTGTATGCACAGCTGTCAACACATCTGGCAATAAAGTTTGTGAGGATTCATGTCGGTGAGATGATTCACATAGTTTGCAAGTGTTGCACATGGGTAGTCATTGTGATGCATTGCAGGTCCGACCTGTATATTGTGACAGGACCATACATTATGTGTACATGTTGTGAATGGCCACATGGCAGATAGATTTGTGCATTACGGTTCATTACAGTTCCTGATAAATAATAACACTCTCACCTGCAATGGGCTGCTGTCACAGCAGAACGCCAGAGGTACCTAAATAGGAGTAACACAGCAGTATGAGCATAATTCACCCCTGTATAAAGGCCACAGGGTGCAATGTGCATAACACATACACCAGTACATTAGACTATACTATGGTGCATGCACATGTGTGCATACACAGGGTAGTATACTATAGTATGCGGCATGTGTGTATACATGCCTTGCATATGATGTTACATTACATATTGTACAGTGACACATGCAGCTATATGGAATATAGTTGTTATAGGTGCGATACTGACTTACCAGGCAACTCCAGGCTCAGTGGTTGAGAGACACCCACCTCCACAATATCGGCTAAGGCTTGTGGATGTGGTTCTGCAGGTGTCCCCAGGTTGGCCAGTAGCTCCTCGGTATGTGTGAGTGAGGGCTGGGTTGGTGGTCCACCACCTGTTGCACCTTGTTCCCTGGCGATTGCATTCGCACTCTGTTTCACCCATCTAATGAGGTCTGTACAGTGCCTGCGCACCTGCTGGTATGTGCAGGTGGTGCCACCCACATCATTAACCCTCCTGCGAAGTTCCATCCACAGGGCATCCCGCTGCTGTGCATCCTGTGGCACATGGCTGAACAGGATATCATGATTGTCGAGTAGGTATGGGATGAGGGCCTCATCCTCCAAGCTTGTAAAAGGGGGAAGCCTTGCATGTGGCATACATGGAAGACATAATTATGGAGACAGGTCACAGTAACTCACAGAGACATACAGAGCTACAGCTGAACATACATGTGTATTGCATTAAGTCAGTTTAAATAGTTGTATTTGCAAACGTACATGACACTGACGTGTTTGTGTCACACACATGTGGCACTCAATGTTGAGTGAATATTATCACCATATATGTGTGTGTGTCACCTGATTACATTGCTCATACTCCATGTGGTTGCTGTCTTGATGTGGGCATGTCTGTTTGCCTGTACTGGTTTTCCTACCTATCAACACATGGCTGGATGTGTCCACATTAATGCAGTCGACCTTGATTCAGTGTATATGTCACATATAAGAACTTACACTGCCTTAACAGACATGACATGTGACCCTGCAGACATGCTCAAATAAGGTTTTACATGTATGTGTTCTGCCATATACATCTACACAGCATTGTACAGCGATTCGACAATCTGCCATGTAGCACCTGTGTTGCACATGTGATACACATGGGACACTGGCTAGCCAGATGGTATTTGCAAGGATGGATATCAACTATAGCATGTACAATCAAAGTCAACTAGTGGGCTATATGCCATGGGCCATGTATGAATCTAGGATGAAAGGTTACCTGGCAGTAGCCGACAGGTGGGTCTGTGGGGCCAGGTGAGCAGTGCCACATTACTGATCCACAGGGTTAATGATACATATACCATGCGGTCATCACACCATGTCTGAGAGGGGAGCGATGTGCAGCTTTGATGGACAGAAATGCATAGTATGGCAGGACTATGTCAAGTGTATGGGACAAGGATCTTTCCAGCATGTGGTAGGTGGATGTCCGTGAAGTATGTGTTCGAGATCAGG
The DNA here is from genome assembly GCF_019279795.1 of Protopterus annectens. NCBI lineage: Eukaryota > Metazoa > Chordata > Ceratodontiformes > Protopteridae > Protopterus > Protopterus annectens. Next base: position 687,352,396 of record NC_056744.1, on the reverse strand, counting down.
ATGAGTACGTGTAGCATGTCCAACATCACTGGGCTGGACATGGATTTATTCAGGGTATGCATCATGCTACATAGTGGAGATGGGGAATGGGAAGGCTGGTGTAGGCCATCTGCACATGGCCAATACCCCTTAAAGGAAATATGTGACCTGATATGGGTCACTTGACTGTTCTGTATGGCTGGACAATGATCTCTATATTCATGAATGGCACTCTATCATTATTAGGGTTGCCACATATGACTACCTGACAGGTGTGGTGACGTAGCTATCACAGGAAAGACAACTGCCCAGCTGCATCCCTCACACACAAGTGTCCATTATGTTGACTGCTGCCTAGTTGGTAGTTCATGGGTACAGGGTTATTAACATAGGGGTGACAATGCGAGTCAGCTATTGCTCCTAGGCCATAGCCATTTGCATACTTCAATAGGCAGATGCCTTCTGTTTGTCTGTGAGGTATGGACTATAATGAGGGGGGATAAAATTCATTAACCCTGACATATTGTAGCTGCCACTGGTGTGATGATCACATATTATTCAGACACCTTCTGTAGTGTTGGTTCTGCCAGCAGTCCTGTTGCAAAACACTCCTGTGACATAGGAATGTACATCTAGTATACTGAGTGTAGGAGGTACACAGTATGGGTGATGATGTCCTATGACCTGGCAAGGTTATGATATGCAGTGTGACATCAACCATACTGTCAACTACATCTGTACTGCTGACATCACTTAAGTGATCAAGGTTCATGGCCTTCCAGACCAGACTCAGCAGGGTAGTAGTAAAGTACTTCCCATTATCAATGGGGTCTCTCCCTTTGTGGGTTGTGATACCTGTTGGTGTGCACCATTCAGTGTGTACACAACCTGACATGGAGCTATGTGTTACATGATGTGTACATGGAGAGCATCTTGTTTTGCCATATGTGTATGATGCAACCTGTGATGTGGGCAGGTCTCATGCAGACTGAGTGCAGCTTGTACCTGCATAGTTGTGGGTACAGGGGCCCTGTGGTGTACATGGATATATGCTTGTGTACCTGTTGGCGGAAGGGGGCTGTGTGTTTATATTATCCATGCTAAGCACTTGTTCAGGACTTGCAAACACTACGTAAGCTAATAATTACTATAGCACTCAATCTTCCTCATTACCTACAGGTAAGGGTAAACAGGTTTTGTACATACTTTTTCTCACTTGCATAGAGTAATGCAGCTCTTGTACTCACTATCCTCACTTATCTAGGTGAATGTAGTTCTATATTCAGGCATGTCCAAGAGTCAACTGCCAGTGTTCTCACCTATCTGATGAATCTGGACATCTTGAGGCAATGCACACATTGCCTCATGTACACAGACAAGCCTCTCCACCTACCACCCAACACTACAACCTGTGAGAGATGCACTCATCTAGCCAAACTGGAGGTAAACGTCTCTCCAACCAAGCCTGACCATGACTGTCATGTGGAGAAGGTACACATTCGCACAACACCACACTCATCATATAAGTCTCAATGAATCTGCCCCACCATTAACTGAGAAAAATACTCATGTACCAACACATTAGCTCAATGGTTTCCGGAATTCATAAACACCAATGCTCTGACTCAACATATCCACACACCCACCAGGGGCAACAATATCCTAGACCTAGTCATTACCAACATGAGTGACTGGTGCTCCACACATGAAGCCAACTCCTCATTGGTCCGATCAGACCATGTGCTGACCACCATTGATATCCACATCCTGCACCTACCCCCCATTAAGGGAACCACAGTATAATATGTCTACAAAGCCAACTACATGCTTCTTAAGACAGACGTGGTGGACATCATGACACCCTTGCAGATGGACAGTACTGTTACAACTGCTGAATCCTACACAAATGCATTCTATAAACACTTAGAGGAGTGTATGGCTTGTGCTATCCCAAACAGAACCAGGATGCTATACTCCTAATTAACTAAACCAATCTGGTGGTCCCCTGCCATAAACATATTGTACTACAGGAGGAAGACAATGTTGCAAATGAGAATACAATACCATGCATAGAGGAGATCCCTGGCCAGCCTCAGTAAGAAGGTGAGATCCCTTATAAGATCCTCCAAAGCTAGCTACGAAAACTATAACACAACTTATACCAACAACAACCACAAAGCATTCTATAGCTATGTCACATATCTCGATGTCAACAACCAGATCTGCTCTGAGTTACAGCAGAAAGGCACAAATATTACAGAAAAAATTGATATTGGCAACATCCTGGCAGATCCCTCTCAAAGCTACACACTCTAAAGGCAATATCACAGCATCCATGGGACCAGACAACATCCCAGGCTGCATTTTACATGAACTTCAGATCGTACTGTCTCCCCATCTACACACCATGTTCAGTAATAGCCTCACATCAGGCATAGTGCCCCCTAAATGGCACACAGTAACAGTTATCCCACTCTACAAAGGTGGCGCCACAATGGACCACAGGACCTATTTCCCTATAGGCCTGACTAGCCTGGTCTGCAAGGCTATGGTGCACGTCATGGATCACTGTCACAGAGACATTGGGTACCTCCAAACCTTTGACCCCCCCCCCCCCGTTTGGCATTGTTAAGGCCGGACCATGCCTCCTAAACCTGGTGGACTTCTTAGAGACAGTTACCAAGGCATTTGATGAGGGTAAGGAGGTCCACACAGCCTACCTAGATATCTCATAGGCTTTCAACACCATTCCTCCTTCTGGTATTATCAACATACCCATCCGCCTGAACATTAACCCCTAAGTCATGTGATGGTTTGCAAAGTGGCTCACGGACAGAACCCACACAGTGGGAGTTGCATACCCTAGGTCTGACTGTATACCAGTTACAACTGGCGTCCCCCAGGGCTCAGTCCTAGGACCCCTCATGTTTGGTATATACTTCTCTGATGTACAGACAAGCACAGGAGGGCTTTGGCTGAAAGGTTTGCAGATGACTGCAAACTAGGGGACATAATTCTTTCCCCAGCTGTTACAGACACCCTCTGGAAGGGTCACACTGAGACAGCTACCTGGTGTTAATATCATGGCATCAGGCTGAATGCCTAAAAGTGCATAGTCATCCCCTTTGGATATAACTAATTACCCATGGACTACCACATAGGTGCTAGTCTCCTACATACAGAAAAGGTAATATGGGATCCGGGAACCCCAGTAGATAGCAATCTCTCCTTCAATACTCATAATGACAAGGTGGTTAGAATATCTTTCTACATGGCCCCCCTAATCTCTAATGGGCTTGCATCCAGATCAGAGGGGCCATTGTGACTGTACACATGTCATATTAGACCCATTAAAGGATACAACACCCCATTTGGGATATACATTACAAGACAACTGCAACAGCTTGGAAGACCACACCAGTACCACACCAATAGGATTACTGACCTCAAACAGATGACCTATGCAGCCCAACCTACGAAACACCAGCTGTACTCAGTTGCATACCACATACTCACAGGGGATTTCTGCTTGACATACAAGGCCCATGTCCAATCCTGTATTGCTGGATATGCTCCACTTAAACAGAAGCCCCTGAGAACCACATGCTTTAGGGATATACTCCTAACCACAATGATGAGTGGACGTGCTGGATGGATAGATTCCTTGCCCGGACACTCCCTATGCTTTGGAACATGATTCCAATGTACATCAGGCAGGGCCCCTCACAAGCACTCTTCAAGGGAAACCTTGACGTGTGGATGGGAGACAGACATGTACCCTGGGGATCACTGCAGTGGCTCTGCTGGACAGAGGCACAGGGAACTATTGGCTCTGCCATTCAGAGGCCCAGGGAATCAACCTATGGGGGTGGCAAAAGCCAACACACACTAGCTAGGCTTACAGATACCCTTGGTAAGACAGCCTAGTACCTGCCTTTGCACATATTACATGTCTTATGTGCATGGATAGTTAAATAGCTCTTCCATTTTACTTTGCTATCATGCTGATAAAATGTCAGCTCACTAAAAGACATATGCATCCTGTTATTGTGTATTGTAAATCATAATTGACATAACTAATGTTTGCCTAACATTACAGTAATGCTATGTAGCTTGTAATACATATCTGCCTACAATACTGTACATTACTCAGTTATTGGTACAATATCCCACAATGCAAATCATACTTGCACATTGGCCCAACCTTCCACATGTTATTCTCTGTAATACAACCATACATATGGCTGCAGTTACAATATGTCAACATATACTATCCCCTGTTATAGCACATACTTGTTGGACCAGCCCTGCCACTGACATCGGCTGGTGAGGAGTATTTCTGTTCAAAACCCTTATATAGCATCCCTTGTGGTGTATGCGGTGTTTGCCTTGTGACCTACAGCAGTACACACAAATACTACAAGCGTTACTATGCTCAACAATACATCACTGCAAAATAACTGTTTCCACTATATAGATTGCGTGCACTTTAAATACTACAGAAAAGTACTACATACACAGACATACTAACTGTTCTAACTGTTCTACATACCTTATTAGTAACCCACGGTGTCGTTAACTGTTGATTCAATCCTTTTCGGTTTGTGTTTCAATGTTCTTTGTAACGTTCCACTGGTATATACAGATGGTTTGAATGTGTGATAACACATCCTTTTCTAGTTACATATTGGTAACGTGATATCCTGTCCACCAATTGCTGTTCCGAAGTAGTTAATTGGATGCACATTAGCTGTGTAGCTACTCCATTAGTCGATACCATGGCAACAGTGGTGTATAAGTGAGTACTCCTTTTGGGCGTTGTCTGTTTGCCTTACTTTTGAGGGAGACAGCCTAGATGTGTTATTGTGATATATTTCAACAGCTATATGGAGACACACAGAGATATATTAGCTTCATGACTTCATGGACTGTGTGTAATGACTAGACTATTTAGTTCTACATGTGAGTACAGCTGTTATATTTCAGAACAGTGCTACTTATGCAGGGTTTGTTTGTACCTGATACTTCTGCAGATGTTTAAGTCTGGCAAGGATGTTTGGCCAGCTCAAGACTGTATGGCTATGCATGAACTGTTATGTGGTGTACAGTGTGCTCACTAGACATCCTTGATTTGGTGTACAAGTGTAGCACACTGTGCTGTTACTCACTAATTGCTAACACATCCCGGTGTACGCACAACCCTCTGAAATGGGATTAGTGCAAACAAACCCTATTACATCAGCAGCTGTTCCATTGTATAACAGCAGCTATTTCACATAGGGCCATGTTAATGTGTCTCTGACAAGGTATGTTAAGGCTTCTGCAGATGTCGTATAGTGTGTAAATGATTTGTGATGTTATTACAGTTTGTATTGTAATATGTTTGGGTGTGGGGGTGATTTTGGTGGGTGAGCTTAGCAGATGCAGGTGTGTAGGAACTGCTCTTATACATAATCGCTATGTGCGTGAGGGTTCCTTCCCTATTTGAACACCTATCCTTTTGTGGACTAATACTATGGTAATTGCAGGCTGATTCATTAAGGCACTGTTATGTGGTTCCAGTATAGCATGCAGGTGATGTTAGTCCATGAATCCCTTCGGTAATACGTCTGATTGTAATAACGTGTTGCTACATGATAGCTGCGTATTTCTGTCATAGGTATTTGCAGTCATCGTAGTTGTGTTGGTGGTTGACCCTCTTTGGCTAGGGTTGCCACCTTTTCATATGGCCATAGTGTGACCTTTTTGGGACACACATCTGATTTTACAGGCTGACACAAACCCATGGTCAGTACAAGGGATAGAACTTTCCTTTCTTGCCTAATTATAAGCTTATTCTTGTAGCAGTTTAGTTGCTTATCTTGTTTCCTGTAACATGCAGGTATTTTAGATACAGAAATAACTATTGTATGCAACTATTACAGTACATATGGGACATAATTATGTCCTACAATCCCGGGACATTTGCCATGTTTAATATATTTGGTCAGGACACAACCGCCCAAGGAGGGAGTGTCCCTCGCGAAGTGGGACAGGTGATAACGCTATCATTGGCTCATGTCCATAGCACATATTTGTAATAGTGTATAGGCATATACTATCCATATCCTTTATTCATAAAGGTTGGCAATGGTGGAATGTGTGATTGCTATGGTCTATGTTATGCACATATAAGAACACTTCAATCGCTGTATACAGGAGACCTATGGAATCCCGAAACTAAGTGTTCCGACACACTCAGTACTGGGACTAGACTCCCATACCCCACATTACAGACATTGACAGTAACTCGCGAAGGTAACATGAACATGGAACACACACATGCACACACAGACACACTGCTACTTAACTCATCCAAACAGACCTTCCTACACTATGTATGAGCAGGTGGCCAAGCCCCCCTACACCCCCCCATGTAGGTGTCTGCGCCCCCCACACCACCCCCTCCTTTAATATTCTACATCCTAGGTTGCGCAAACAGATGCACAAAGCTAACCCACAACCACACATTGCAGTCCCCCAAGTACACACACAGAACACACACTTACACACACTACAGCCCTAAGAAACCCATGTACACACAGTAACCTACCAGAACCGCAACACCAGAAGCACTAACTAACTGTCCATTAACATCGTGTACTGTACTATCTGGTGTTTTGGTACTGTGTTCTTTCTGACCTTAAGCCTCGGGATTACATGCATCGGTATGTAAAGCAGTCAGTATGTGGTAGGTATCCCATTTATATGTACCTCCATGGTTATGTAGATGTTGTCAACCTATCTATATATCATATATATGTATATCCCCATATATCAACATATCTCTCTCTCTCTCTCTTATATATATATATATATATATATATATATATATATATATATATATATATATATATATATATATATATATATATATATATATATATATATATATATATATATGTATATATAAACATACACCTTTCATTGGGTACATGACGGTTTGTCCTATTTCAACACATTCCTACCTTTTGTGTTTTATCTTGTCAGTATACACGACTGCCACTGATACATCTGAGGTAGCTTAGTGGTATGTTATTGTGATGAATGTGTACATGGCTGCGTGTTCTAATCCTGGCAGTGATATCTTACCTCTCAGAGCAGGCACTGGTAATGCAAGGGTGATTAATGCACATTTCAGTGGTTGTGTGTTCCACATGTTTATTATTCTGTGGAGAACTACCTATATATGCAAGCTGTGTTTTAGGTATACTATGTAACATGTACACATCTGCGAAGATTCCTGTCACACATGCACACACAGACACACTGCTACTTAACACATCCAAACAGACCATCCTACATCCCTGATTACATTAAACAAAACCCCTCAATGACACTCCGGGGAATCCTTGCAGAGTGGGTGGTGAACAGTAGCTACACCCCAGGGATCCCGCAAGTGGCTCTGCTCCACAGAGGGACAGTTAGTTGATTGATGGTGTGGCAACAGCAGACACATTTTGCCTATTCTTATGAGTGGCCTCAGCAGTTGGGCATGTACCTACCTATGTATCTATGAACCTGTACATATGGACACATGCTGATAGCTTAATTTACTGTTCAGGTATTGACTTACCTTGTGCCAATGGTGGTTGTGTGTACTATAGTTGAGGGCTACCTATGTAGGATGCACACGGTAGACCACCTATACATGACAATTTACAGGTGGTAGTGTGTGTGTTTGATCCATGTTTGCTGTGTGTGCAGGTGAAGAATGGTGTCATTCCATGAGTGCCTACACTGTCAGTGTGTGTGCTATACATTCCCTCTTTGCCAAGGCATGGGCATACTGGGCACCTCTGTCTGCCTACTGGGGCTAGTGCAGGGTGTTCATAGTCTGAGTCCCCCTGTGCTTGTGGGTCCCTTAGCAATGGTGGTGGGCTGTGAGGGCCTTCACCATTCTGTCCCTACTGCAGCTGTTTCCGCAGGATCATATTATGCAGCATGGCACATACTATGAAGATGTGGACACACATTCCTGGAGAGTACTGCAAGGCTCCACCAGATATGTCCAAGCAACGGAACCGTGATTTCAGCATCCCAAACATGCACTCTATGATGATTCTGGTTTCTGCATGTGCCTCATTATGGCGTTCTTGTGTGGCTGTGTGTGCATTTCTGATGGGAGTCATCATCCACGGTTCCAGTGCATAACCAGTATCCCCCACCAGGTGGCCATATGGGATGTCCCCCCTGGAAAATACCTGATACAGCTGTGAGGCATGCCAGATGTGGGAGTCATGACAGCTTCCAGGGCTGCCAGCACACACATCCATGATAATGCCCTGGGCATTGCACATGACCTGGCAGTTGATGGAGAGGAATCCCTTGTGGTTTATGTAGCGCCTACCCTGCTCACTGGGTGGTGATTTGATGTGTATGTCCGTGCAGTCTATTGCACCCAGTACCACTGGGTAGTCTGCCATACGGTGGAAGAGACGCATATTGCTGGCCAACTCCTCCTGCATTTGGGGGAAGTATATGTGCTCATTGGCATGTGGTAACATGGCATTCAGGAACTGGTGGAGTACCCTGGATGCTGATGCCTGTGAGATCCTCATGATATCCCCAGTTGGCCTTTGGAAGGTACCTATGGCTAGTATTCTCAAGCTTACACATACCTTCGTGTCCACTGGGATGGGTTCCCCTCTGTTACTTCTGGCTCTGAGGTGTGGCCGGCACAGCTCAAAAAGTTGCTGTATGATGTCCCTGTCCACCCTGTAACCGCTCTACTATCTCCAGATCATGTAGCCCCTGGTAGGTTACCCTGGGTCTGAACACTCGTCTCCTCCTCCGGTGCCTGAGATGGTTGTCAGCATCATCCTCCACACCACCGTCAGTCTCCAACACATGCTGCTGAATCAAAGCTATGGCGGCCACTAACATATACATATTAAAAGTTACCTGTCTGTATACACCAATGGTGCAGAGTGTCTGGGAATACACAAGTGTGTGTGTGGGGCTTTCACACCTTATACTATTGTGCAATGGATGATGCTGGTGTAATTGGGTGTGTTTGTGCTATTCCAGCTACAGGGTATCTTAATTATTGTTTTTTCAGCAGGTACTGCTATTGTGGGGCCTTTGGTGTTGACTTACACTTGTCTGCCGTGATTCATCTATTGCCCTTTACATCTATTTTCAACCCGATTCCCCTCCCATTGTCAGGCTTGCATCCAGCTGCCGCCTTTCTTGTTTTGTGCTTCCACAACCCAGGATTGTGTTGGGAAATGTGTTATGTAGCTGATCTACAGAAAGTTTGCTTTGTTCTGCTGTGACAGTTCTCTTTTCTTTGCTGTACGGCACGTCCCCTTTCTTGTTCTGCAGGTAGCTGCTAGCAGCCTTGTTAGCTGTTGTCTATGACCCACTGTGAGTTTATAGGTGTTAATTATTAATTTGTACTCCAATTACCATGCTGCAGCATTTCCTTATTGTCTTCCCGTATCCTTCCTGTTTCAGCTGTTATTCGTGCCGCGCACAGCCGTTTACCAGGTTTCATGCGCATTTTCATCCACGCTCACATGAACTTTCACTTACCTTGTGTGCTCTCAGCTAAGCAAAGCTACTTCCACACCCCTATCCTGTGGCTTTGCTTAGCAACACGGAACACAGATTAGCAATGATCCAAATTGCTTACAGCTACGGTGGCGTGCCCCTCTCTTGATGTCATGTTTACCTCCAGGCCACACCTCGGTGTTGTAACGCTACGCCGTGTGGTACATCCTTATGCCAGTGGGGTGTTTGCGATTCAGTATTACTTGACTCATTTGCATGGCATTGACTGCTAATTCCTAGTTACCACACGGAAAACTGTCACAGACCCTTAGCAACCCTTGCGCCATGGTTGTGGTGTAGCATGCGTGCCATTGACTATTATGGGGATATCATGAATTGCATTACATTGCAGTTTTATGACATCTAAATATATTTTCCTTGTGATCTTGTTTGCGCACCGATGCACTGCGGTTTTACTTTGCGTTGGTGTGGCCATGACATTAAATGTTATTTTTTATATGTTGTGCATGTTGTTTTATACCATTGGCTATATATTTAGCTATTGGCATATATTAACATTATAATACGTCAGTTTGGTCCACTTTCATGGGTCCGATTTTATGTTTGACAAAATGTAAACCTTTTTTTTTGGTTTACATTTCTACATGCTTACGCTACGCCTGCACAACTTCATGAATTGCTATATACCTTCATTTACATGCTACACTGCTGCACATGGGGTAATTAGCATACATGCGCCGGGAGTTGCTCAGCTCTGGCGTATGCTTGTAGTGCAGTGGAAACAGCTCTTACCTGAATCGCTCGGCAGCCATATTTGGCGCTAGATTGCCGACGCTACTCCGGCACATGGCGCAAGCTTCATGAATCCCGGGGAATGTTTTTTTACTAATTTTGTCATTTTAACTGATGCCAGTTAATTATTATTGATTTTAGTCAGTTAAACATCTGCTATTCCAAAAGTTTAGGAGTTAATTAAGGACAAATATGTCTTATGAAATATTTGTAAAAATCTATGTTAACATCTTTTGGGAATGATACACACTCACTATGTGCTAACACCCAATTCTCATGAAGTTTTTATTTAGTGGAAGTTTGTCATGATAAGATTTATTCAGAGGGCAAGTAAATACAAATGCTAAATGATTCTTTGATTTGTTCTGCCATTTTGACGTTTTTATTAGAACTAATACACATGACATGCTTAGGTATTTTGGGTAATCATTTAGATTGTTAATAAAGCTAGGTATTTTGGGTAATCATTTAGATTGTTAATAAAGCTAATGTTTCCTTAGTCTGTTAAGCACTACATTCAGATTATATATATATATATATATATATATATATATATATATATATATATCTGAATATGTCTCTTGCTTCCTTAGTGAATAACTACTGTATAAATGTTTAATGTTTCTAATAATAGTGTATGTAACTCATCTCTATAGCCTAAATGGAATCAATATCTGATTAGTTGTTTATCACTACTTTTTTTCTCTTAATTTATAATATAGTCTCCATTTTTTACTTTGCATGCATGGGCTCGAACCAACAATGGTTGATGGTTGGGATAGGTAGTCTAGCAGATTTAGTTTTGTTTGCTAGACTAGGAATGTATTTCATTTCATGTATAGGGTGTATTAAAGTTTATATCAGAGTGAAATATGCTAATGCTTTGTTATTTAACTGTTTTTCTAGTTTTGAAATGCCTGACACAATTGTTTTACTTTTATCTTTCATGGGGAAAGTTATTTAGATTGAAATAAATAGAAATACAACAATTGATATTCTATTGTCTATTCAGGAAGAGTATTATGTATACAGGATTCTATTAATACAAGTTCCTTTATTATTTGTTATCTTTAAAGAATTCTGTTATGGATTTAACTTTGGTATCCTTGAATACTAATGGCTTAAACAACCCATATAAGAGAGCCAACCTACTAAGGTATCCTAAACTAAACAAGGCTCAAGTAGTTTTTCTCCAAGAGGCACACTTTAAAATAAATGACGCATTTATGTGGGACACTAAGGAATACACAATACTTGCTCAATCGTCTTATAAAAATAAGACCGGAGGAGTAACAATTCTATGGAAAAAGACTTTCTTAAATCCCCAAAACATTTACAAACATGTAGATAATGATGGACTCATGGCCTTAGTTATACTTAAGTTTAATAATAGAATTTGGACCCTGGTTAATTTATACTGGTTCCCAGGTATGGGGGTTGGACTAGCTAAGAAACACTTAGACTTTATTACAACTACTTCTAAAGGTAAAATTATACTAGGAGGGGATTTCAATTGTATCACAGATATTACAGAAACTACCAATAGGAAATATATAGTCCTCAGCCAAACAGTTAAAAAATGGACAGAAATGTTTAAATTAAAATATATCTTTAATGTTTGGGACCACATTCTTTACTGTTCTCACACTAGGACTATAGACATGGTATCCAAACAAGAATAGATACAATTTATACCTCACAAGATCTTTATTCTAAAATCTTGAATTTTTCAGTACATCCTTGTCCCTTTTCAGATCATAATTCCCTGTTGTTAACAGTACACTTGGAATTCAATCAATTAGTTATTACTTCAAGGATTCCTTCATATATCACAAAAATTAAAGACTTTAAATTTTGGATAACGTCTGAATTTCAGCTTTTCTTAGAGATTAATTATAAACCTGAAGCAAACACAATTATGGTTTGGGATTCTCTTAAGGCCTATCTATATGGTAAAACCATATATAACCAGCTATAACTGGTACAAAAATGAAATTAAAGAATGGGACTCAGAGTTACAGCAACTCCAAAATCAAATATTATCTCTTAAATCTAATAAAAATTTAATTGTTACAGATAATAAGAAAAAAAAATAGAAGAAGCAAATAAGAGATACAATGAAATATTATTCCATAAAACTAATTTAGCTATGGAAAAACTGAAATTAAATTCTTATGCTACCTCTCCTAAGCATCTTCATAACCTATCTATAAAAGTTAAGATACAATCAGAAAAATTAATAACATTGATAGTATCTTTCATGAAGGGAAGTGGAAAAAAGTCTCGGACATAGGGGACATTCTGGAAACTTTTAATTATTATGCATAGCATCATAAAGATAAAATAAGTACAAATGAATGTGAGAAGTTAGAGAATTTAGTTTCAACATAATAAGAATTCCTGAGGAACTTAAGATAGATCTACAAAAAACGATTTCTCAAAAGGAAATTATAGATGGGATTAAAGGAAGTAAGTCTAATAAAGCACCTGGAATAGATGGCTTAATTATCAAAATTTATAGATTGTTCCCTTCTTCTATAATCTCTCTCCTACATAAAACATTTCTTGAAGTTCAAACATTAGCAAATATTCCTCCTTCTTGGAGATATTCCCTAATTTCCCCTATATTAAAAGAGAATAAGGACTCTAATCATTGCAACTCATATAGACCAATTCCTTTGTTGAATAATGATTATAAACTAGTTATGTCAATTATGGTCAACAGATTGAAAATACCCATATCTAAAATAATTAATGAAGACAAACTGGTTTCATACATAACAGGCATACACAGGATAATATTAAAAGTGTATTAACTCTGATAGATTACCTCAATAGAGGAAACCATGAAGCATTGATAATAGGTCTAAATATTCAAAAGGCCTTTGACTCCTTAAATTGGGGTTATTTATTTAAAGTCTTACAGTTATTTGCTTTCCCCCCTTTTTATAACACTGATAAAGAAAATCTATGAAAATACGTAATAACCCAAAGATAAGAGGTATAAATATATATGACCAATATATTTCTAAAATAATGATGTTTGCTGATGAAGTCTTACTTACCTTACTCAATTCTAAGGAAGTGTTAGGCGAAGTGGATATAGTAATAACAAATTTCCAAAAAATCTCAGGACTCTTCTTCAACAAATCTAAATCAAAATATTTATTATTAAATAAAAAAGAACATACAGGTTCCAGTTACTCATATTATTGGAAACCAAGTTTCAACTCTAAACTATTTAGGAATAGTCCTAGGCAAGAATATAGAGGAAACCTTGCAGCTTAACTATGCTAAAGCCAGAGACTTAATCAAGACATTAATAAGCAAATGGAATCATTTGTTTATAATATTTGATGATAGGCTACAACTGATAAAAATGGTTTTGTTACTTAAAATATTATATATAGCACAAGCCGTTATACTTCCACTAGGAAAGAAAATCCTTAAAAAAATAACTTCAGCTCTGATGAAATTCCTATGGTACCCCAAAAGAAATAGAGTGGCATTTTCTCATCATATCAGAAAATGGGAACAAGGGGGGTTAAAATTCAAAGAGACTGACACTTATATAAAGACCTCTATAATTAAAACAGTGATGAATTGGATACATCCTAGATACTCTTCCAATTGAAAATAGTTACACTCCATTATAATAATGAATGAAAATTATTTATCAAAGAATACATTGGTAACTGACAAAGATAAGATATGGCACTATTTAAGTTTAAATTTACAGTATAGTACAACAAAATTAACTAAACTAACACTAATAAACACTATTTTTGATGTGTTTAGAAAATTAATTAACACAAATTTAGATATAAAACTGTGGCATAGATATTTAATACCATTTACTATTACAAGGGATTTTCCTGATAAAACACATAGAGAGATTTTTGGTATATGAGAAAATAATAACCTATTTTGTTGGTTGCAATGTATTGAAAACCAACAAGCTTTGAACACACAAAGTATATTGTCAACCTATGGCCTATCCCCTATTATACCATGACCCCCCCATTAATATTCCAAAACGTGCATGCTGATTGGCCAGCGTGCACGTTGTAAATCGACTTATACTAATGGAAAAAGGTCCGGTCGTCCGGACTTTTTCCATTAGTATAAGTCTTTTTAAAAACACTGTCTCGCTATGTTAAAGGAGTTTAACATAGCGACACAGGTTTATAAAAAGCAACGGAGATCTCCGTTGCTTTTTTTAAAGCTGTCTCGCTATGTCAAACTCCTTTAACATAGTGACACAGTGTGTAAAAAGCAACGGAGATCTTGCTTTCTCCGTTGCTTTTTTTTAAAACCTGTCTCGCTATGTTAAATGGGTTTAACATAGTGAGACAGCTTTAAAATAAGCAACGGAGATCTCCGTTGCTTATTTTAAAGCTGTCTCTCTATGTTAAACCCATTTAACATAGCAAGACAGGTTTAAAAAAAAAAAGCAATGGAGAAAGCAAGATCTCTGTTGCTTTTTACTGTTTCGCTATGTTAAATGGGTTTAACATAGCGAGACAGCTTTAAAATAAGCAATGGACATCCGTTGCTTATTTTAAAGCTGTCTCACTATGTTAAACCCATTTAACATAGCGAAACAGTAAAAAGCAATGGAGATCTTGCTTTCTCCGTTGCTTTTGGCCACAGCTCTGATGTACTGCGTAGGCATGTGCAGTACATCAGAACTGCCGCGGATACCAGACAGCTGCGGAAGGGCAGCAAAGAGGTATTATACAATGCCATTATTTAAGAAAAGTAATTATTTATTTTCTTAAATAATGTCATAGTATAATAGCAATAACCCACTTCTGGGTGTGGGTAATGCGGGATTTACCCACGGCTGTCTTTGTTTAGTCCCTCGGGCTTCGCCCTCGGGACCAAACCACGCCAACCGTGAGTAAATCCCGCATTACCCACACCCAGGCGTGGGTTCTTGCTATAATGACTGGTTGGGTCTTCAGAGTGTCACAGCATACACTAAGGATCTGTGTTGAATAATACATAACTCATCCTTCAAAACCGTACCAAAAATTATAAACTGGATTTGTGGAATTTTATATAATAATATCAATGTTAAGAATGAATTATCATATCTGTATAACACTTTAATTGTCTATAAGACAGCTCCTAAAGATTCTTACTGGCAATTCCTAACTAAAGGGTTTCAAGTATCATTATCAATGGAAGATAAAACAAACATTTTATTTTCAGTTAAACTAACTTCTTACTCACAATTCTGGAGGATTTTTCATTGGAAATTTCTACACAGATCCTTTTTGACACCTGAGAAACTCTCAAAAATGAACCCTTCAAACAGCAAGTTATGATGGAGATGTCATCTGTCCACTAATGCTGACTGGTCTCATATTTTTTATGACTGTACTAATATTAAACCATATTGGAATGAGATTAACACATTTCCTTATGCTATCTATACTGATATATTTGTTTTGACAAAGTCTTTAATTTTATTGAATGTTGTTAATAGTAATAATATGAAAAAAGATGACCTGTGTTTGTTGTGGACAATATTAGCAATAGACATAAAATGTATAACTAGAAGATGGAACTGTAATGTAGCACCCGCAATCCTATTATCACTGAAGAAATGCATACTAATGGAGAAAAAAACTAAAGAGTTAAGAACTTTCCCTAAGACATTGGTTAATAGTCCATGGAGGAAAGTTTTGAATTTGATTGATACCCTACAGATGGAATCAAACTTTTCCTAACTATCATAGTTTATATATTAACTTATTATTTAACTACAAATGTTTGCATCTGAATCTTTTTTGTTAGGTTAAATGTAAATACTGTAAATAGTTATTGAATGTTATGAATGTATTAAATTATTGTGTTATTTCATCAAAATAAAAATCATTTGGGTAAAACAAAAGAAGTGAATGGTCTGTTAAACAAAAGAAAACAATCTAGAGACAAATAAATCATTCAAAATCCCCTATCTTTGTATAACAGTGAAAATAACTACAGCTTTCTTATGACCACTAAAATAAGGTAACATATTTTATTTCTGTCCAAATTAAAGGTTAGTAGCACATTTGTCTTATTATCATTATAAACTATATAAAAAATATTAAAAGAACTAATGAACCTTATGACAATTTTATAACAAGCACAGTATTTTAATTATATTCTAGTTAATATGAAAATGCAGTATAATTGTTTTATCATCCTGATACTTCTCATTTGTTTTTTACATCATTACTTCTATGGGTTATATCAACTATTATTAAATATAGTTGCAAGCATAGAAAACATCTGGAAGAATCTCATGGTTGATCAGGAATGAATGTAGGAATGGTTAAGGAGAGGCAAATTCAAACCAAGAGAAGAAAAGTTAATAATGGTGGCACAAGATAGTGGGTTTACAAAGTCCATTGAACATGTGGGAGAAACAGACAAATGTAGGTTTTGTAAAACTTACTTGGAAACAGTTGCATACCCCATTGCTGGTTGTGACACACTAATGGCAGAAGGACTGTATACTGAGTGGCATAATAACATGGCAAGACTGTTGCACTGGGGATTGTGCAAACATTATGGTATTAAAGTGGCTGAAAAACACCAGAAATATGACCCACAAAGTATCATAGAAAATGATGAAGTCTACATCACATGGGATCACCCATTGCCAACACTTCTAAAGATAGATGCTAGAAAACTGGATATAGTGGTCCAGGAAAAGAAGACAAAGTAGCATTGATCACTGAAATCACTACACCCAATGACTACATTGTCTTGCATACAGAGAGACACAAAGTCATAAAATATCAGGATTTGCAGGTAGAAATGAGAGCAATGTGGAAGAAAGATACCCAGACAGTTCCAGTAGTAGTAGGAGCAGCGGGTCTTATAAAAAATAATCTACAATCATATTTAGGCATGTTACCACTACATGTAACCCCATACGAACTGCAGAAGGAGTCATTAATGGGCACATTGTGGGTGCTGCGAAGAGCACTTCTGGCTGAAATCAAAGATTGAAACAATACTAATTTCATGAACTTTAATCGTAATTTTTAGGAATGGGGTGCATTTCATCATGGTATTAGAAACCAAAAAGGTTTGGAGAAATTAAAAAGGGAGAAACCTTATATCAGCTACTATATATGTTATATAATAGATATGAAGTCTCTCAGTTTAAAAATGCTTATACAGTAACAATTGTGATTTTTACAATTAATATGTCATTTTCACACTTCCTTGAGATATTATGAAGCTGTTTATATAGCAAATATCATTAATTCAGTATTAAAAGCAATATTTTATGCTTCATTATTTCTTTTTTATTTTAAACAAAGTTTGAAGACTGAAAATGACTTTTTAGACTACTTGTGGCTTGTATAATGCATCCACAAGTGTTTTGTGTTTAAAAACTCTTCATTTACTGTTCAAAAGCCTGCCAACTTACTTTGGAAGCTTTTTTTAAAGCTTTTTAAAGTTAGCTCAAGTTTCTAGATGTTCTTAGATCCTCCATCTTTAGGAAAAATAGTTCATGACATCATACAGGAAGTATTCTATGACCCTTGAATTCTAGTCTTCATGCTCAGCATTACAGACCAATTGGAGTGCAAAATGGACTTTTGAATGCTTTCCTTGTTACAAAATCAATGTTGTATGTGTAAGTAAACTGTAAGTATTATTTTATTTGTAAATGAGAGTTAAATTGTTATGTTCAAAGTTAAAAATATTTGAAATTTCTGTGTGCATTGGAAGGCTTTAAACGTTACACACATGCTCTTTTAACGTCTTAAAATGAATTGATCTTTAACATGAAGATCAACTAACTTTTTACTGTGTTATGCCCAGGATTGTTATATGATTAGTTAGTAATTAATATTTGTGTATCCATTATAAAAGCTTGATGGCTTTAGCATATATACATCTACTTTATTTATAAGCTTGTTCCTTTTTACCTTATTCCTATTATACATATTTCTTCAGCTATTTCTCTCTGCAGTTGCAGGAATAGACCACTAGATGTCAAGGGTAAACTAGTTTGTGGCTTGTGTGGAAAACTGTTTGTGCCTGGAATAGTCATTTCCATGCTGAGGGTTTTTGAAGTGTACGTTATTATTGTTTGTAAGTCAGATAGTGAACTTTTGCCCATAAGAGTCATGCTGAATTATTTTAAAAATAATATAGGAAAACATTACAAAACTAATATTAATGCAACATTTTTTATGCAATGTCAGCTTATAAAGTTCTCTCTTTAAATGTGAAAGGGTTAAATAACCCAAACAAGAGAAGTAGCATCAACAACTATTTATCTTTACTTAAGGCTGATATAATTTTTTACAAGAAACTCATTTATTGACAGAGGATTGGAACAGATTATTGTTAAAGAGCTATACAGTACTGATTAACTCTCAATTCAAGCATAAAAGAAGAAGTGTCCTAATATTACAGAAAAAATCCTTAAGACTGCCTCAGATCATAGATACTAAGATAATGATGGCATGCTTGGAATAGCACTAATAAAACTGGTAACTAAACTTTACACCTGATTAATACATATTGGTTGCTGGGTACTGGCACAAAAACTGTTAACAACTATTAGATAGTATGACTTTACATTCCAGGGGGGAGATACTTCTTGCAGGTGATTTTAATTGTATTCTATCACCTTCTGATACCACTAATGCTAAATCATTGCTGATTTCTCCAATAGCAAAACATTTAAATAACTATAAATGCTAGAAATATGAAATATGTACTTTATATAAACTTATCTTCCTCGCTACAATTCTTTCATTATTCCTACAGATTTGGTACACATACTAACATAGACAAAGTATTGGTAACAAGCTCATTATTGTCAAAAATAGATGAGGTGTTGATGATCTCATGGCCTCTATCAGATCATAATGCTATTGCTTTTAAAATACCTTTTAGTGTAGACACTTTGCATTTTTGTTAAAGAATCCTTGCTTACATTACAAAAGTAAAAGGCCTTTGAGAATGGCTGTTCAATGAAATAAAACAATTCATTGAGTTTAATAGTAATGGCAAGGTTTCATATACAATATTATGGTATACCTTAAAGGTGGTTATATATGGCAAAGTTAGAAGCAGTTTTTTTATCCAAAAGAAGAGAATGGGACAAGAAGTTAACAGATATAGAAATGAAATTGATAAGTTAAAACTAAATCTTACACCTAATGATAAATCTACACTAGATAATATTAAAAAAAATAAAGAATCTCAAGATACCCTGCAACATAAAATTGCTATTAACTTAGGGAAAATGAAACTATACGCATATTCGGTTAACTCTAATAGTCTGTATAAAATTGTAATCAGTTCAAATTACTTAAATAAGAAAAATCATGTCAAAGAGATTATAAGCAATGACAATATTAAGATAGTAATAGTCTCAGACTTAAAAACATAATAACTTATTTTAAGAAGCATTATGAAAATATTAATAACTCAGATGCAAGTATAAGTGGTAATAACATTATAGAAGGCTTTGTAAAAGAAAATATTCAAAGTAAATTATCAAACAACATTAGTAAAATCGATAAAGCCTTCATTTTCAAGGAATTAAAAGATCAAATAAACAATCTAATGAACAATAAAGCACCAGAATTAGATGAACTAATACCAATATTATATAAGATGTTACCTGATAATACAGCATATTACGACTTATACTAAATACATTTCAGGAAGTTAAAACTACATCTGTTATCCCATCCTCATGGAAATATTCTATTGTCTAACTCATTTTAAAACCTGACAAAGAACCCACCTCATGTTCTTTACATAGGCCAATTTCTTTGTTGAACATAGACTACAATATTTTCATGTAAATCTTAACAAATAGATTAAGCACTATTCTATCTGAATTAATAAATGAGGACCAAACTGGGTTCATAAGAAATAGAATCATCCAAGATAATATAATAAGACTACTATCTCTAATAGATGCAGCAAACATAAAGAAAAATGAATTATCTATAATAAGTTTTGACACTGATAACGCTTTTGATTCCTTAAACCAGTCTTATTTATTCCACGTTTTACAACAGTACACATTTTCCGAGACTTTATAGGGTCAATCAAAAAACTTTATGAAAATTCCACCTCTTTTGTAAAGATTGGCTCTCACTTATCTAGTCCTTTTAAAGTGCTGAAGGCTGCAAAACAAGGGTGTCCCTTGTCTCCATTAATTTTTACTCTCGCTATAGATCCATTTGCCAACTATGTCAGAAATAATATAAACATCAAAGGCTATAATCTAAATGATGAACTGTCACCTAAAATTCAACTTTTTGCAGATGACTTAATTACTAGTGGTAATATTGAAACCTCAATGGACTATTTAGTTAAGGTCCTAGACCTTCTTGAAAGTATATATGGATTAAACTTCAATCATAACAAAAGTCATGTACTTTTGATAAACAAGAAAATTACCCAAAAATAAATTGTTGCAAACACTTTAAATGGGAAAGTACTCACATTAAATATTTAGGTGTTAATATTGAATCTAACCATAACAAGTCAATTTAAATTAACTATCAATACCTCATTAGCACACTCCTATGCTTAACAGATAACTGGAACAAAATGTTTTTTCACATTTGAAGACAGACTAACCTTAAACAAAATGATTTTACTACCTGAAATTCTATTCATTAGTCAAGCATTAATCCTCCCTCCACCTAAAAAGCTATTAAAAGAATCAAGGATATCCTGCTCAAATTTGTCTGTTCATCCAAAAAACAAATTTCTTTACAATGGCATACACCATGTTGGGAAAAACGGGATATTGGCTTCCCTAATATTGATATGTACTTTAACTCAATTATTATTAATACAGTTCTCTCATGGATCAGTGCTTCATATACTGTATGTTGGAAGTCAATTCATGAAAATATGTTATTTAACAATAATAAAACATTACTAGATCCACTTACTAAAGTAGAAAGAAATATATTTATCTTGATATTAAAGACATATATACAAAATGATAAATATAAACTCATATTCTTTCCTATCATAAAACATATATTCATTTTTAAAATAATTATGTATTCTAACTATTTAACCAAAAATCTATTAATAACCATATTTCCAATAGCCTTCACTACTGAATGATTGATCTCATTTGATAAAACTAGAATGTTAGAAATTAAAAAGTGTAATCTGTTATACTAGAATCAGTTTTTGTCTAGTAGTAAAATCCATTCTGCGGATTACTTGATTGCTAGACACAGCTTACAAAACTGCAACTGGATTGATATTCAAGCATGCAAAGAATTAATCCAAAACAAAATTATAATGACATCAGAATTGCACAATAAAAATACATCTAGAATCTTAGATTTCATTTGCATTATCAATAATGGATCCTTCAAGAGCACCTCTTTCATATCCAAAATATACAAAATTATCAGAAGTTATTTTGGTTCTACAGATATATCTTTCTGGAATTATTCAACTCTAATTAATAATCAAGAATTTTCAATAAATAATAAAGAATTTTGTTTAAAGTCTGCAGGAAAGTTCACATCTTCTTCTTACTGGAGAATCTATATTTGGAAATTCCTTCATAGATGTTTCTAAACACCCCATAAAATTTAAATAATGTTTAAAAAAGATAATGTAAAATGTTGGAGATGTGAATTACTTGATGCCGACTGGTTTCATATGATCATTGGTTGTAAAATAATATCGCCCTTTGGGACAGAATTTAGATCTTTCTGTAGCATCTTGTGGAATGATAATTGTATTGTTTCTGACTCTCTTATACTATTTAATACACCAGCTCCGTAAGTCATACCTAAAAATCAAATGCCTCTATTATGGACAATTTTATCTATTGCTAGAAAAGTTGTCACAAAAATTGGAAATCTAAGTCTAATCTCTTGTTTAATCCTAAATTCATTCATTTAGCCAAATCAATTGTAATAGTGAAATCTTCACTATAAAAATGAGAACAAATAGCATAACTCATTAGTTAATTGCTTGAAAGAAATTACTTCAATTGTTAGAGAAATACTAAATGTTTTTCCTACTTTGTATGTATATTGTTATGGACATTGTATATAGTTCTTTAGTTGCATTTGTAAATATTTTACTGGATTATTCTTTTGTTAAAACAAATAAAAACATTTTTGAGAAATAAATGCACATCACTGTCTTTGTTAACTTTATCAAGTTAGTCATCTTCTTCAAATTACACAGTGGCTTGATCAGTGTTGGGTAATTATTATTTCACTTGAACATGTCTAACCCTATCAACTTTTGTTTAAAAAAAATCCAGTATTTTGTACATTCTATAATTGTTATGAAACAGTAGAACACATCACTCATAATCCAAAGTTTGAATCCCCTCTTTTACTTTTTGTCTCAGTCTTCTAGTTTTTGACTATCTTAATTTGCACCTTTTTGACTTATATTTCTCTCATAAGTGAAGCTTTTTCTGTTTTTGTACCACTTACCTTGCTGTAAGACCCCCCCCCCACCGCCTGTCTCGATGTGTCCAGGGTTTGTACTATCATAAGCTGGTTTTGCAATGTATATTAACTGTAGTGTTTTCATTTTTCCCAGCACACCATTCACAGCATTGTTATTTTATTTAAAGATTTTTCTGCCTTAGATGTTTAAATGCTCTTAATTAGGGCAGAGTATGAATGCTATACTAGGCTTAGGGCATGAACATTTCTCAATGAATTGTCAGCTGAGCTGGACAGTTGCCTTTTCTACTAAATTATTGAGTGTATCAAATTATGGTTTTCTTCAACAGTTGGTAGTACAGACTACTGTGTGACTAAAGCTGATTTCTGTTTCTGATTTGCATAGTAGCACCATTTTCTTTCATTTTATTCTAATATTATTTATCTGAAAATGTGTTCT
The DNA here is from genome assembly GCF_019279795.1 of Protopterus annectens. Taxonomy (NCBI): domain Eukaryota; kingdom Metazoa; phylum Chordata; order Ceratodontiformes; family Protopteridae; genus Protopterus; species Protopterus annectens. The sequence goes on along the minus strand of NC_056744.1, from coordinate 687,329,179 downwards.
TTTGAGTTTTAAAAGTTCTAGGTATGGGCAGAAAGCAAACCTTGTGTTTGCTTTTATGAGGCCTAGGGCAGGTTAATTGCTTTCAGAATTACTAGAGGAGCTGGACAACTGACTTTTGTGATGGTTAAATTATCAAGGACACCATTTCAAACTTTTTTTAGACATCTACTATTGCAGACTGCTGCTTGAGTGAATATGATTTCCCATGATCTTACTCAACTTTGTTCTGTTTTGCTGGAACTCCAGTGATTCTTTAGTTTCTGTCCTATACTGTGATTTGATGTAAATAACTCTTGTATTTATGTGCTAGTCACTTCTAGCTATTCCTGCAAGTCCATGCTGTGAAGCCCCACCCTTTAAACTCATAACATTCTGACTATGTTCCAATAACCATACTGTTCAAACCTTCACATCCTTAGTGGCACATGCCATAGCAGTGAACCTGTTTTTCCAGCTTATTTTTAAACTCTCTACTTAGTACCAGCACATAGCTTTGTCCTAAAGACGTGCAAATAGAGAGTTTGTAATATTAATGCAACATGCAGGACAGGAATATAGAAGACTGCACCTATAACAGTATTAGGGCACAGCATGGAGCACAGTGAGAAATAGAGAAATGCAGCACTTTTTAATGCTACGTAAACATGCTTCCAAGTGTTCACAGATGAGTAGGTGTCACCATTTAATAGCATGCCTCCCATCCACGTATGTTAGCAAAGGGAACTATAGCCAACTGACAAAAATGGGAGATAAAAGTAGGGTACTGTAGGATAGAGAGGAAGCATGCCAGAGAAAGAAAGAAAGGACAGAACAAGGGGCAGAACATACAACATTTTTAAGGCAAGCAGAAGTTAACATGATTATGGCATTAGTAGCTGTAGGAACAGGTCAGATTAGGCAGTATAGTCTGAAGACTGATCAAGGAAGGCAAAACATTGCTAACAGGTAGGTTATTAAAAATATTTCAAATTAAATAAAAAATGAGAAACTAGCAAGGAACCAGTATAAAAGGAGAAAGAAAAATAGACAGGTAAGTAAGTATAGACCCATCGCAATACTGTCTCCAATAGCTAAAATTATGGAACGGTGTGTTCACAAACAACTCCTGCACTACCTCACCCCCAATAATTTTCTGTCTAAAACCCAGCATGGTTTTCGCCCCCATCACAGTACAACCACTGCCCTCCTCTCCTTTGTTGACTCAGTCAATAGCAACCGTAACAAAAAATTAATATCCTCCGCTCTCTTTCTTGACCTATCGAAAGCCTTCGACATGGTTAATCACCAGCTACTACTCCACACCCTGCAAACCCTACATCTTGACAACCTAGCTCTAAGCTGGTTTAAAGACTACCTTTCTGGTAGGCAACAAGCAGTCCAATGGCAAAATAGTCTATCTCACCTGCTCCCTAACACCATTGGAGTTCCACAGGGCTCCATACTTGGTCCCCTTCTTTTCTCCGTTTTTATAAATGATCTTCACACAGTCATCCCCAGAGCCACCTGCATTCAATATGCAGACGACTCTACCCTGATCTGCTCTGAACTTTCTCTCCAGAATCTCCAAGCAGCCACCCAACAATCTTTTGCCAAAGTTGAAAAATGGTTCTCCGACCTGAAACTCATACTAAACCCAACAAAAACAAAGTTACTTCTATTTTTCCCCACGTCAACCACTCCCCTAGCACAAGAACCCCCACCTACTAATTCTAGGACCTTCTTTGTGGAATCCATTAATGGCACTATCATTGAGCCTGTCTCCTACACCAAACTATTAGGTGTTACTATTGACCATAAGCTTAAATTCGATATGCACATTGGCCAAACCATTAAGTCAGTTAACAAGAAACTAGGCTCAATGTACAGAATTAAGAACTTTCTTACTCCTCATGCAAAATTAACCATTGCTCATACTCATCTCCTTTCCACCTTACTATATGCCTCTCCAATATTTTCCTTCCTCAATAAACGTGAGCTCAATAACCTCTCTACTACCTATCATCATATTGCCAGATTCATAACAGGTACACCCTATCGTACCCACCATTGCCTCAACCTTAAGAAACTTGGCTGGTTAGAACTGCCCAATCTTCTTAAATTAAACCAACTCACGGAAGCATTCAAAATAATTAATCAACCGGATAAAACCCCCTCAATGAGCAAAATACTGACCCCCTACACCAACCTAAGTCGCCTTTGATCCTCAAACAGTATCCAGGTATTAACCATTAAATCTAATAACTTGGCCGGTGATGCTCTCTATGCTAACTCCATTGGAAAGCAATGGAATTCCCTCCCCAACAACCTAAGGCTCATGACCTCGCTTAATCTATTCAAAATTAATCTCAAAGAATTTCTTAAGTCTCACTGGTTATGCCCATGTCCTAACCCAGATTAATTCCTATAGGTCTCACAGCACCTTAGTCTCGTCTTCCTCTCAAGTATTTCACTACCTCTCCAAGTATCCATGTCAAGTTGAGCTACTCAACAAAGGATTGTCAAATTATCAGCATGTAAATGTAGTTGTTTTCTTGTTTATTATTATACTAATGTAGTTTCTTTTATCCAATTGTATTGTGATTTGTGATATTTCTCTTTATTGTGGGAGCTTTTCTCCCCGGGCCTCTACTGAAAAAGGACATGTATCCAGCTAGACTAGCCCGGTCAACAAATGTAAAATAAAATAAATAAAAAAAGAAAATAAAAGTTTCCTAGGCTGTAGGATGCGAGTTTTCCTTTGGGAAAGCTTTGAGGATGCTGAGGCTGTTTGGTCTGCAGGAGGATGGTGTCACTTCAGGGCAGTATATGGACACAAGAGATACTGGCATGTTGGCTAGCTGGCCAAGAGTGTCGGCAGGGGACTGGAGAGACAGGGCCAAGAGGAAAACAGGACAAGATCAGCTGGAAAATGTAGGAAGAGAACAGATAGAAAGTTAGTTAGAGGAATGCAGGCAAGTGGGGAAACA
>NC_056744.1:687318713-687321213 GCF_019279795.1 Protopterus annectens | reverse complement strand
GGAGGATTGGGTCTTGGTTTTATTTGGGATCGCATGATCCATGCATTCCTGAAGGTGTTCATAGAATGTGTTTATAAAGGATCCTGTGGTCTGGGCCTTATTTTCCACAGGCCCGGGGGCTTTGAAGGATTCCACCTCAGTTTTGAGGAGTGTGAAATTTGCTTTAGAGAAGTTTTTCACTGTGGTTTTCTGGGCAGGGGGTGGGATCGGGATGTGAATATCCAGTGAGATTAGTTTATGGTCTGATCTTACCAGTGAGGGATACACTTCTGGTCTGGAGCATAGAGTCCCCATGTTGGTGATGATCAGGTCCAGTATGTTTTCCCCTCTTGTGGGAGTGGTAACAAGTTGTTCCATAGCATTTGAATTTATAAATTCTAGGAACCTTTGGGCTAGGGTGTTGGAGCTAGAGTAATGCTCCCAGTCTATGTTTGGGTAGTTGAAGTCACCCAATATAATGGTGTTTGGAGAGACCTTCATATTTTCCAGTGTTCTCAGGAAGGCCGAGTGGGGTTCCTGGGTTTAAACTGTTTCCAGTTAGATCCAGTTTTCTGGAATTCTCTCCTTATTGGACACTCAGTACTGTACTTAGCTTTTTTAAAATGTAGCAGTGCTGAATAAAGGTTCAAAAGACTGCCAGCTGTGTGTATCAAACTACCTGTTACTGTACTTCTGAGTAAGTGAGGTTATACATTGAACAAATATATGCATATATATATATATATATATATATATATATATATATATATGTGTGTGTGTGTGTGTGTGTGTGTGTGTGTGTGTGTGTGTGTGTGTGTGTGTATATATAGATATAAATATATATATAGATATAGATATATGTATTAACATCATCAACCCTCCTCCTCTTTTTCTACATAGGTCTGGGGTGATGTGTCACCTGTTTCCATCCTTCCTGATTTAGTAACACTCTCCTTCCTTTTTTGATGGTCATACTTGAGTGTCACAGGTCTTCTCTTATGCAATTAATCCAACTCTTTGCTGGACATCCTTCTTACTCTTGCTATCTTCCTCTCTCTTCCAAATATTCTTCTCCAGATTGTATTTTACTTTTGTGCAGACCATTACCATAATCTTTTCTCTTTGATCGTTTGTGCAATTGGAGCTACTTTGGCTTCTGCTCTAATGCCCTCATCCCTTTGTCTATTCCACAATGTGCATCCCACCACACATCTCTTCATCTCCATCTCCCCTATCTTCTTCATCATCTGTTCTGCCTTCAATGCCCAGGTTTCTTTACCATACAGTGGTACTGGGCACACCACTGTTTTGTACACTTTATGCTTCAGATTTTTTGGCATTCTTCTATTCCACACTACCTCTGACAATCTATGCCAGTTGATGGCAGCCTCTCTGAATCTAGCTTTGACATCCTCATTCAGGCTTTTCCTATCCTTATTCACCCCTTCTCAATACTTGAAGCTGTTAACCTGTTCTACGATTTTCACTTCTATCTCAATTTATATCTTCTTCTGATTTCCCCCATTTGCTGCCATGACAACTGTCTTGTCTGTACTCATTTTCATCCTACGTCCTTTCAGTTTTGCATTCCATTCCCTTATAATTTCCTTAAGTTCTTGGTCATAGGCTGCTTGTAATGCCACATTGTCTGCATACAGCAGCTTTGTTGATCTGTTCCCTCTCACCTATTTTCTAATGTAGTCTATCACCAGTATGAACAGCAGTGGGCTTGGTGTGAAACCCTGATTCACATTCACTTCCACTGAGAATCCATATGTGAGTCCAAACACTGTTCATGCTTGTGTTATTGGGTTTTTGAACATAGCCTGGACTAATTCTTTTCAATGCTTCTAGGATTTTGAACCATCACAGGGCTGCCAACATCAGCATTACTGTGACCTTCTCATATGCTTTCTACAACTCTATGAATGCCCAGTTGGACTCTTTCCTCATCTCAAGCTTCTTCTTAGCTATCTGTCTCACAGCAAACATTGTTTCAATTGTACTCCATTATTCTGAATCTGAACTGCTCCTCTCATATTTTTCTTTATACTACTCTGCATATTCACTGGGCAGTCACTCTGTCTACAGCACTTTAATGGAGTGTGATGGGATTTAAGTACCTCTATACTGCCCAGAGTTGTGAATGTCGCCTTTGTCCTTGTTCACTGGCACTACAATACTTATTCTCCAGTCATCTAGGATATACCTTTCTCTCCATACTGCCATGAGTACACTCTGGAAGCATTTCTCCCCGGCTCATCCAACATCTTAATCATATCTACCCTGACAGCCTCTCACCTCAATCCCCACCACTGACACTGGTGAGAGACTGAGAGACAGTCACTAAAACAGGAATGGATTTGCACAGCATCTCAAATGTAGCTCTTTGCATCACGTGCAATTTTCTCAAGAGGGCACAGAGAACCTGCTCCAGACCTGGGGATGGACTATCTGTCTTTGCAGATCCCAAACAAGACTCACTTTTGAGCACTGTATCCCAGTTCCAAGTAGCTGACAC